>NC_062968.1:21055902-21082666 GCF_023119035.1 Salvia hispanica | reverse complement strand
AGAAAATCGATTGCACAATGATGTGATTGCAAAGAAATCGCTGGAAATACTAGAGGAATCAAATTGAGATGGATCACACAGTTCGTGTGAGTTTGGGTGATTGAATAGGTCAAATTGAGATGAACTCAAACCGGATTGAAGCCGATTGCGTGAAATCGAGACTCGAAATCGAGTTTGCTGGGTATTTTGCAGAAGACACCTTCAATTGGCGTGAATTGAGAATGGTGGTAAGGAAAGTGGCTTGAAGCGTGAATTGTTTCTTAGAAGATGAAAAAGAGATTTCCCAATTTGCCCTTTAGCATTATAATTTGATTAAATAAAAATCAAATGAGCTGCCATGTGGCAGCTTCTCAACCATCCGATTTCTAGATCCTATGGCTGAAATTGGTGTTATGGTGTTATATTAAATGGTGTTGTCATTTTAGCACAACCCTATATATATATATATATATATATATATATATATATATATAGGGATGTACTAAGATGACAACCCTCTTTATTGTAACACCATACCACCATTTTAGGCCATTGGATCTGAAAATCGTGTGCTTGTCATGCTACCACGTGTAAAAACACGGAGGGGTAAAATAGGAAATTTCTAATTTTACGTTACCAAATTGCAGTGCTGTTTATTGAATATTGCAGTCTTACCACAACAATATTACAGTTTACCACGACTGCAATATCTAGACTATAATATCTAATACAGTAGACTGCAAACCCGTGTTTTTTCACGAAACTTAATCTTAGGCGTCCATAGATGAGATCTAACGGACTATATTGGTGGTATGATGTTATTTTAACTATGGTGACACCCTAGTGCACCCCTATATATATATATATATAGGGGTGCGTTAAAATGACAACACTCTTAAAATGACACTGTGACACCACGCTAGACTGCAATATTATAAACGCTAGACTGCAATATCCAATACACTGTGACACCACGCTAGACTGCAATATTATAAACGCTAGACTGCAATCTATATATATATATATGTCCGCGAAAATTTACCCTTGAGTAATTTTTATGATTGCCACATGGCAGCTGATTGTCCATGTGTACAAATGATTGGCTAGGATTGGTGGTATGGTGTTACCTTAAGAGGTATTGTCATTTTAACACAAACCTTTGAACTCATTGAAATTTAGAAAATGATAGTTTCAGAAGATAAAATGATAATTGCCCTTGATAAAATGATGGTTTTACATTATAAAATGATAATTTCATGGTTGTGTGTGTCTCTGTGTTTTTGTGTGAGTGTGTGTGTTGCTATGTGTTTGGTTGATCTGTTTAAATGTAGAAATTGTGCCTTTGCTTGATAAAATGATACTTTGGGTGCATAAAATGATAGTTTCTGAAAATGATACTTTGTGAATAGTGTTTTGTTCTACTTAAGTGACAAGTTATGCCCTCTCTGCTTTTTTGAACTCATTGAAATTTAGAAAATGATAGTTTCAGAAGATAAAATGATAATTGCCCTTGATAAAATGATGGTTTTACATTATAAAATGATAATTTCATGGGATAAAATGATAGTTTACATTATAAAATGATAGTTTCATGGGATAATGATACTTTGTGTTTGTGTGTGTTGTTGTGTGTGTCTCTGTGTTTTTGTGTGAGTGTGTGTGTTGCTATGTGTTTGGTTGATCTGTTTAAATGTAGAAATTGTGCCTTTGCTTGATAAAATGATACTTTGGGTGCATAAAATGATAGTTTCTGAAAATGATAAAATGATACTTTGTGAGTAGTGTTTTGTTCTACTTAAGTGACAAGTTATGCCCTCTCTGCTTTTTTGAACTCATTGAAATTTAGATAATGATAGTTTCAGAAGATAAAATGATAATTGCCCTTGATAAAATGATGGTTTTACATTATAAAATGATAATTTCATGGCATAAAATGATAGTTTACATTATAAAATGATAGTTTCATGGGATAAAATGATACTTTATGTTTGTGTGTGTGTGTGTCCTGATGCTACTGCTGCTGTGTTTGTGTGTGTTGTTGTGTGTGTCTCTGTGTTTTTGTGTGAGTGTGTGTGTTGCTATGTGTTTGGTTGATCTGTTTAAATGTAGAAATTGTGCCTTTGCTTGATAAAATGATACTTTGGGTGCATAAAATGATAGTTTCTGAAAATGATAAAATGATACTTTGTGAATAGTGTTTTGTTCTACTTAAGTGACAAGTTATGCCCTCTCTGCTTTTTTGAACTCATTGAAATTTAGAAAATGATAGTTTCAGAAGATAAAATGATAATTGCCCTTGATAAAATGATGGTTTTACATTATAAAATGATAATTTCATGGGATAAAATGATAGTTTACATTATAAAATGATAGTTTCATGGGATAATGATACTTTGTGTTTGTGTGTGTTGTTGTGTGTGTCTCTGTGTTTTTGTGTGAGTGTGTGTGTTGCTATGTGTTTGGTTGATCTGTTTAAATGTAGAAATTGTGCCTTTGCTTGATAAAATGATACTTTGGGTGCATAAAATGATAGTTTCTGAAAATGATAAAATGATACTTTGTGAATAGTGTTTTGTTCTACTTAAGTGACAAGTTATGCCCTCTCTGCTTTTTTGAACTCATTGAAATTTAGAAAATGATAGTTTCAGAAGATAAAATGATAATTGCCCTTGATAAAATGATGGTTTTACATTATAAAATGATAATTTCATGGGATAAAATGATAGTTTACATTATAAAATGATAGTTTCATGGGATAATGATACTTTGTGTTTGTGTGTGTTGTTGTGTGTGTCTCTGTGTTTTTGTGTGAGTGTGTGTGTTGCTATGTGTTTGGTTGATCTGTTTAAATGTAGAAATTGTGCCTTTGCTTGATAAAATGATACTTTGGGTGCATAAAATGATAGTTTCTGAAAATGATAAAATGATACTTTGTGAATAGTGTTTTGTTCTACTTAAGTGACAAGTTATGCCCTCTCTGCTTTTTTGAACTCATTGAAATTTAGAAAATGATAGTTTCAGAAGATAAAATGATAATTGCCCTTGATAAAATGATGGTTTTACATTATAAAATGATAATTTCATGGGATAAAATGATAGTTTACATTATAAAATGATAGTTTCATGGGATAATGATACTTTGTGTTTGTGTGTGTTGTTGTGTGTGTCTCTGTGTTTTTGTGTGAGTGTGTGTGTTGCTATGTGTTTGGTTGATCTGTTTAAATGTAGAAATTGTGCCTTTGCTTGATAAAATGATACTTTGGGTGCATAAAATGATAGTTTCTGAAAATGATAAAATGATACTTTGTGAATAGTGTTTTGTTCTACTTAAGTGACAAGTTATGCCCTCTCTGCTTTTTTGAACTCATTGAAATTTAGAAAATGATAGTTTCAGAAGATAAAATGATAATTGCCCTTGATAAAATGATGGTTTTACATTATAAAATGATAATTTCATGGGATAAAATGATAGTTTACATTATAAAATGATAGTTTCATGGGATAATGATACTTTGTGTTTGTGTGTGTTGTTGTGTGTGTCTCTGTGTTTTTGTGTGAGTGTGTGTGTTGCTATGTGTTTGGTTGATCTGTTTAAATGTAGAAATTGTGCCTTTGCTTGATAAAATGATACTTTGGGTGCATAAAATGATAGTTTCTGAAAATGATAAAATGATACTTTGTGAATAGTGTTTTGTTCTACTTAAGTGACAAGTTATGCCCTCTCTGCTTTTTTGAACTCATTGAAATTTAGAAAATGATAGTTTCAGAAGATAAAATGATAATTGCCCTTGATAAAATGATGGTTTTACATTATAAAATGATAATTTCATGGGATAAAATGATAGTTTACATTATAAAATGATAGTTTCATGGGATAATGATACTTTGTGTTTGTGTGTGTTGTTGTGTGTGTCTCTGTGTTTTTGTGTGAGTGTGTGTGTTGCTATGTGTTTGGTTGATCTGTTTAAATGTAGAAATTGTGCCTTTGCTTGATAAAATGATACTTTGGGTGCATAAAATGATAGTTTCTGAAAATGATAAAATGATACTTTGTGAATAGTGTTTTGTTCTACTTAAGTGACAAGTTATGCCCTCTCTGCTTTTTTGAACTCATTGAAATTTAGAAAATGATAGTTTCAGAAGATAAAATGATAATTGCCCTTGATAAAATGATGGTTTTACATTATAAAATGATAATTTCATGGGATAAAATGATAGTTTACATTATAAAATGATAGTTTCATGGGATAAAATGATACTTTATGTTTGTGTGTGTGTGTGTCCTGATGCTACTTTGTGTTTGTGTGTGTTGTTGTGTGTGTCTCTGTGTTTTTGTGTGAGTGTGTGTGTTGCTATGTGTTTGGTTGATCTGTTTAAATGTAGAAATTGTGCCTTTGCTTGATAAAATGATACTTTGGGTGCATAAAATGATAGTTTCTGAAAATGATAAAATGATACTTTGTGAATAGTGTTTTGTTCTACTTAAGTGACAAGTTATGCCCTCTCTGCTTTTTTGAACTCATTGAAATTTAGAAAATGATAGTTTCAGAAGATAAAATGATAATTGCCCTTGATAAAATGATAAAGTGGAGTGCCAAAAATCAAGGAAAGGGATTACAAGGAAACTATCCCTTTCCAAACACAAAGCAAAAAAATCAAAGAACAAAAAAATCAACCGAAACTGAAACTAGACATACCTATCTGATCTAGTTGCGCTAAAGCTTTCACTGTAGCCGAGGCCGATCCTGCCGTAAATGTAGTTAGTATCGAGCCATATTTTCCCAGCGAAGCCAAATGATCTGCTGCTTTATTCCCCTCTCTCCGTATATGTGAAATCCTCCAGGTGGTATCTCGGAGTGCAATTCTAATCCTTGCCAAAGTGTGTCTGGTTTTTGCCGGCCCCAGTTGCCCTTTTTCAAGAAATGATCCCAAGGTCTCTACGTCTGTTTCTATCCAGATGTTTTGACTGTGACGTTTGGCCATCATGACCCCTTCCAGCAGCGCCATCACCTCGGCCTCCCATCCAGAATCTGCCTTCACAGGAGTGCAAAAGGCTTCTACTATATCTCCAAAACAGTTGCGAAGGAGGCCTCCTCCCCCAGCCCTGTTTGTTGAACCTTCAAACGCCCCATCTATGTTTAATTTCATCCAAGACTGCTCAGGCGGCCTCCATTGCACTTTCACTACTTTCTTAGGCTTGTTCCGACCAGCTTGAGCTTCCATAAAATCCACTTTTGGCACACATCCACTCCACTGCTCTGGACCAAGATGACCTGCAAGCACCAGATTTCTGAGGTGGGCCATAACCCGGTGACATACATTCTCAACTTTAAAAACTATCTCCCGATGAACACATCCATTTCTCTCTGTCCAGATGTACCAGAGGATCAGGCAGGGAATGAGATTGCAGATGTGGTGTTTGTTCCTTTCTCTCATGTGTCTCTGCCACCATCTCAGCCTAGCTTCTAAGTTGTACTCAGTTCTTCCGAAAGCCGGCACAAGGGGAAACCATCGTGCAAAATGGTTCCAGATCTTCCTTGCTGCCTCCCCATTCACGAACAGGTGTAACCTCGACTCGGTGTCTGGCTTCACACAACAACGACACTTAGACGCCAAGGATACCCCCCTCTATTGTACCTTTTCATCCACTGGAATACGATTGACTAGCAGCCTCCATAGAAATACCAATATAGTAGGATTGATTCCCTTGCTCCAGATGATTTTAAAAACTTCCATCTCCTCCCCTCTGTGACGTACTTCCTCCCATGCTGAAGCAACAGTGAAGTTACCATGTGGGGTCAGGTTCCACCTTGCCTTATCCTCCCCATTAACATCTACTGGGATGCCTCTAATTTCCTCCAAAACCTCCCCTGGAACTCCCCAATCATGAAGTAAGTCCTGGAGGGCGTCTTCATTCCAGCTTGCTTCTATCCAAAGGTCCTTTACCCAAATGAAATCTGGAAGACCCTCCTTCAAGCAAAGGTTCACAAGTGGCTGTTCTTTCACCCATATATCCTTCCAGAAGTTTAATCTCCCCTTCCCCAGCAGCCAGCTGATCCTACTTTGACATTTTAGCCCAACTTTATACATCCTCCGCCACGTAGGGCTAAATCGACCAGAGCGGTAAATGGAGAGGGAAGATGAGATAGACCAGTATTTCCTATGCACATATTCAGCCCATAAAGAGTTTCTCTCACGAAATCTCCACCAAAGCTTGAAGCTAAAGGCTTCCACTGTGTCTACCATGCGTCGTATTCCCAATCCTCCCTCTGCAGTAGGTTTGCAGACATCTAGCCATTTTATCCAGTGTGTTTTAGAAGAAGTGTTGCAAGATCCCCAAAAGAACCTAGCCAATACTTGTTCCATCATCTTCATGGCTCCTTTTGTGGGTTCAAGGACCTGGAAAATGTGGAAAATGTGGATAGGTATTACCCCCAAAATGCTTTTTATCAAGGTTAGTCTTCCCCCAAAGGAGAGTTGTCTGTGACACCAACTATTAATCTTTTCAGAGATTTTGTCTCTGATGAACATATATAGATTTGCCTTGTTTCTTCCACGGAAGATGGGGACCCCCAAATATGTACACGGCAGTTGCCCTTGTTGAAAACCTCCAGCCGAGATAACACCTGCTGCCCATCCCTCGTACTTCTTGTCTATATAAAAACAACTCTTCCCTTCATTTATCAGTTGTCCTGAAACTTCCATGTAATGCTTGAGGCAGCCTTTGAGCTTCCGAATAGTTGCTCTTCTTGCTTGTGTAAACATAAGGATATCGTCCGCATATGCAAGGTGAGACACACCCATTGTATACCGAGTTGTGCAGAAACGCATCTCCTTCTTTCCTAGAATGAGCCGATCCAAAAGGCGTGATAGGTAATCAGCCGCAAGAATAAACAGGGAAGGGGATAGGGGGTCTCCTTGTCATAGCCCCCGTGAAGACTTGAAGAAACCCGATGGTGATCCATTAATAAGAATCAAAAACCAACATGAGCTAATACACCTCTCAACCATCCCCAACCACGTCTCTGAAAAGCCCATTTTTTCCATAACTTTCAATAAAAAAGGCCACTAAACCCGATCATATGCTTTCGCCATATCTAGCTTAAGTGCTAGGTTAGGAGAGGGATTACATTTCCACATTTCTTTTGCCAAAAGGACATTGTCACTAAGGAGACGTCCCTTGACAAACCCGCTTTGGTTAGGGGCAGTTACCATTGGGAGGAGCGGCGCCATTCTTTTAGCAATGAGCTTGGATATGATCTTGTTTGAAACATTGCACAAGCTTATGGGCCTGTACTCCGCCCACGTTGAAGGGTTTTTCTTCTTAGGAATCAGAATGATCATCATCGCCGCAATTCCCCTTGGTATCTGAGATCCCTGGAAAAAGTCAATAACTGCTTCCAAGACATCCGAGCCAACAATCTGCCAGCAAGTTTGGTAAAATAGAGAAGAATAGCCATCCGGCCCCGAAGCACTCTCCGGATTGATGCTAAAAACCACATCCCTGACCTCTTGCTCTGAAGGCCACTTCTCTAATTCTTCCATATTAAAATCATTGGGCAGAGATTCCAGAATTTCCAGATCCGGCTCCTGTAGAACATCAATATCAGATGTTAGCAAACTTTGGAAAAAATTAACAGCTGAGTTTCTAATCTCTCCATCTTCCGAGAGGGTTTGATCTCCCTCTTCAATAGAGTGAATTCTAGCCTTAGTTCTTTTATGTTTAACCCATCCTTGAAAGAATTTGGAGTTTCTCTCTCCATCCACAGACCACCTTATAGCCGCCTTTTGTTTCCAATAATCATCCTCCATTTTCAGCCGTAGTATAAGCTCAGCCGCCTTCCTATTCATCTCTGCTCTGTCAAAAGGGCTCTGACTTCTTTCAAAGTTCATAATGGCTTCTTGTGCATCCACCTCTGCCTGCTTTATCTTCTCAAAGATGTTACCAAACACATTCTTATTCCAGATCCTCAAGCATTTCTTTAGTCTGCTAAGTTTAACTTGGAGATTTATCATGCCCCTTTCCCCGGTAGGAGTTAGCCAGCTTCTCTCTACCTCCTGCAAAAACGCGTGGTGTCTAACCCACATATTTTGGAACCTGAAAGGAGGCCGAACAGGCGGCCCAGGGACCTGGCATTGTATGAGCAACGGGTTGTGATCTGACATCACTCTAGGCAAGTTGGTGACTCTAGTTGTCGAGAAGAGGTCAAGCTATCCTTCTGCTATCAGAGCCCTGTCTAGTCTTTCGAAAGTATCCCATCTGGACCAAGTAAATTTTGCACCATCTGCACCAAGGTCAAGAAGTTGACAATCATTAATTACATCAGCAAAATCCATCATTTCCCCAGCTCTGTTTAGGGTGGACCCCTGCCTCTCCTCGTCCGAAACAAAAATATTAAAGTCTCCCCCCACGAGCCACGGTAATCCTTCCATCCTAACAGGAGTTTATCCCAGAGCGGTCTCCTTCCAGCTCTAGAACATTTACCATACACTATTGATAAGTGAAAAGGGGTTGGATGCACCATGGTGGAGAAACGAGCGTGCAACACTTGTTCCGAGATATCCCATTCGTCCACCTCAACCCCAAACTCTGCAAAAAGCCAAATCTGCTCATTCTCATTATTCCCCTTGTATTGTAGCCCAAACCTTTTGCTGAAAAACTCAGGCTTCGGCTTTATCATTGGCTCAATGATGGCCAAAATCGAGACTCTATGGGTCCTTATCATATGTTTGATGATGCTTTGGGTGCCTGCGTTAGCTACACCTCGAGCATTCCAAATCATAATGTTGTAAGACATATTAACACAACTGTGGTATTTCGGAGGTCTCAAACCTCCCTTTCTTCTGTTTTCCACTCTCTATTTGTAGTTCTGAAACTTCCTTCCTCGCCTCCCTCTTTTCGACAAGGATTCCTTGATCTGAGGTACCCTCTTCAACCTGCTCCTCATCTGGATCCCAGTCATTTTCATCCTCATATTGCTCTGTATCAAAGTCTCCATTAGGGAGCATTTTAAAGAATTTCGGATTGGATAAGATCACATTTTCCACATCCCCCATCGCCTCTCTCAAGTTTGCCTCAGATTTGCCATAAGCTTTCTCAAAATACCCAAGTGAGCTCTTATCCAGCTCTCTTTGAGAAGACCCTCTCCCTCCCCCTCTGCCACGATCAAAAGAAAGGGATCTTCCAGCACCTCTGCCTCTATTTCTTCCCTATCGCCCTCTTTTACTCCAAACCATCTGAAAACCACCCTCGTCCCCCACACCAGCATCGTGTATGCCTGAGAATGGCAAAGAACACACACTTGGATTCCCTTCTTTCCCCCCCTCGCTGACCATCGATGTTATATCCCCTCTAGCCTGCTGACCATCTTCTACCCCTTCTATCTGCTTCTCCTTTTCTCTCTGCTGCACAACCCCTTCCACATCCATATTATTGTTCCTGCTCACATTATTCCCACCTTTGTGATCTGTTTGTTTCCTACTATTTTGGGGTTTATTATAATCCCTCTTGGTCGGCTTTTCCTTGTTACCATTTGCATAACATGCATCTGTGGAGTGCCCCACATGCCTACACTCATGGCAATATTTCGGGATCCTGTCCCATTTGACCTTTTGTCGAAGCTCCCGTCCTTGGATGTCAATCACAATTTCCTCCGGTGGCGATCTCGATATATCAATCTCAACGCAAATTCTTGCAAAGGATAATCTCTCTTGAGAGATTGTTGCATAATCAACCTGAATTGGTGTCCCCAAAAGGCCTCCTATAGCAAATAAGGCTGACTTCTCGTATAGATGAATTGGGAGACCAACTAGGTTGCACCATATTGTGGCAATCGGCGATTCAAAGAAAGGGTCGAACTCCGGTGTCCATTTGAATGTTCTCATTGGATGTCTTTCTATAAACCACACCGGCAATCCATTTGGTCCACTTAGCATTTTGGCATAATCAGAGATCATCCTAAACTGGATTATGATGTGTTTTGCATTGATATAACTCCAAGTATACCCCCCTAGAAATCGCAAGCCTTGAAGTGCCTTTTGGATTTGCTGTGATGACGGAAAAGAATGAGAAAATTTCCCTACAACTGCATATCCAAGTTTCTCAGCAAGAAAGTTTGTATCAGCACCTGAGAAATAGATAGCCGGTAGGCCTGACCTCTCCCCCACCGTCCCAATTCGTTTGATCTTATCAGGCTCAAATGTAAACGGGTCTTTCTCCCCTGCCTTAAGAATATCTGCAATCGATTGCTTCTGTCCTTTCCCGATTATCCCTCCTGTAGAAGGAACCCGTTGTTGCTTCACTGACTCAGCTCCAAACTGAGGGGGTGAGCTGTGACCACTCTCTGCTTTAGCTCCAGCTCTCTGATTGTTCTCTCCCCTCCCCAACTTCCCCTGTTGCAGAGGTGGCTGGTATATAGCCTTGCCCTTTCCCCTCATGCTAATCCCTTCTTTTAGAGTAGGGAAATCCTCATCTAAAAACTTCCCTCCCGGAGGGGACTCAGGCTGAGTTACTCCCCCATTTCCAGCCCACATTGAACCTTCCCCACCATTCCCTATTATAAGCGAACCGTTCACCCTCTCATCCTCCCCAGTTTTTAAAAAATTCATGTTCTGGAGGGGCTGAGCTTCACAGAGATCCAAAGCAATGTCGGAATCATTCATGGCCAGGCCATCATTCACCACCATCGTCATTCTAGCCCCTTATCTCACCCCCTTCCTCCACAGACTCACACTCTCCATCCACTCCACATATCCTCAAGTCAAGAGCCATACCCTCAAACCCACCCCCTGCCTCAGGCAAAACATCAAGCACATTGTCTGCAAAAATCTCAGAAGACCCACCCTCACCCATCATCCTCACCACATTCCGAGATTGTCGTCAGAAACTGTAAACCCCTTCCTCCATACCCCTTCTTCCCCTTATTGGTTTTCAGGTCCGACCCCTCCAAGCCCTTCTTCCCCGAGCTGCGCAGAGCTCTACCTCGCAAGTCACCTTTTCTCATTTCCGCCATTCTCATCATTGGCGACTTCGGCCCAGATTTTGCCCGACGGCCACGAGAAATGGCGGATCGCAAAGAACTCTATACTGACTTCTTCGTTGACATGCTTGAATCTCTAAACGAGAATCAAAGAAGAGCTGTTCGAGAGATTGGGTTTGGCGCACTCCTAAACTTCAATATAAGAAGTTTCCCAAGAGCATTGGCGTATTATCTGATCTACAACTTTAACCGTAAAAGTTCATCAATTGAGTTGAACAGTGGGGAATCACTTTTTTTAGATGATGAAGATGTTCACATAACTCTTGGGTTCCCGATTGGATCTTTACCTATCAATAAAAGCAAATTTCAGAAAAATACCCACATCAAAACTGAAATTGCTAGATTCTGTAAAGGTGGAGAGAAAAAAATGGTGCCAAAGTATGTTGTAGAGCAGATGGAGAGAGACAAAGAAGGTGGTGAGTTGTTTAAATGGACTTTTATGGTTCTCATGGAGTATGCCTTGATTAACACTCCTGCTGATGGAAATTTGAGGCCAAAAATTTTAGATTACATAGCTGATGTTGAGAATATCAAACAATACAATTGGTGTAGCTATGTCATATCTAGATTGCATGAAACACAAAAGAGGTGGAAAAAAAACACAGCAAAGATATTTACCGGGCCAGTTATCTTTGTAGTGGTAAGAATATATTTGTTTTCCATTGTCTATGAATCTATTTACAGAAAAACTAATATTTAGTTTTTGTTTAATGTAGGCTTGTTACGTGGACAGGATTGTCTTTGAAAAAAAAATGGTGCCAAGATGTTATCCAACAGTGAAAGGATGGACTGCCGAACTGTTGAAAGAAAGACAAAGAGCAGAAATGGAGAATTCAACATTTGGTCTGGGTCATAAGTATGACCGATATAAAAAGCAGCCACATGAAGAAAATGATGAAGATGACGAAGAAGATGAATCTCAAGATGTAGAAGTTTTGAAGACAAATGATCATGATGAAGTGGGGACAACCAGTGAATGGGAGAATTTCATAAATGAATGGAAGGGAGCTGCAAAGGATGTTAAAGCCTCAATGTTGAAGATGGTTGATGTCCTTGAAGCAGCGCCGGATAAACTCAGGAATCTCAATAGCTTTAAGATAATCTGTGATACAACGAGAAATGCAATGGGATTGAGAGAGGAAGGTGTGCAGCATGTTATAGAAAGTCAGAATACAATGACACAGGCTATAAACAATGATGAAACTGATGATCCTGAATGGATTGATATCATGATTGAGTTAACTAAAGCTGCTGAGAGGACATATATACTGAAAAATAGGAATGAGTTCCCTACCTTCACTCTGATACCTGAATGTGACGACAGTCCTAATGAGAATCAAGAATTTAATCGGGAAAAGGATATGGAGAAGGAAAAAGATGATGAGGTGGAAAACGAGCAAGAGAAACAGAATGAAAGCGAAAAGGAAATGGCTAATAAAGCAGCTGGAAAAGAAAAGGAAAAAGTTTCAGAGAAAGAAGTTCAGAATGAAGAATATGAGGTAACTTTTAAAAATGATAGTTTAAGTACATAAAATGATTGTTTATATGGTTAAAATGATATAGGTTTGATGATGTTTTTTGGTGGTTCTGTTTTATTTGAAAACTGATACTTTTGCATCATAAAATGATAGTTTAAGCGGATAAAATGATACTTTTGCATGATAAAATGATAAAATGATAGTTTCGGGGAATAAAATGATAGGTTCTGTGAATAAAATGATACTTTTGTTTCATAATGATAGTTTTAGATTTTTGGCTGATAATGTGATAGTTCCTGTGGGTAAAATAGTATCCCTTCTGTCAATAACAATTTATATTTTTTTTAAATGAAAGCATGACAGAGTTGATACCATAATATCCACTGTCATGGAGGATATCCACAGAGATGATGAAGTTTTAAAACAGAGAGAAGAAAATTTGAATAAGGACAAAGGGAAGAAGATGGTTTCTCAAGATCCTCCAGTCGAAAAGGAGAAAGTGGTCAGAACAACAAAGAAAATTGTTGAAGCAATGTGCTCTCCCTACAATGTCAGAGCAGTAAATCTGAAAGGAAAGCTGAATAAAGAAGAGAGAGAAATAATGTACTGGTTGATGAAAGATGAAGAAAGTGAACAGTAAGTTTTGAATTACATAATTATATTCTTATTCAGTTCTTTTAACTAACATTAAATATGAATTTGAAATCAGTTATGAGGTAGTTTATGAGAACGACAAGATCACAATGTTCAAGATTGACTTCCACAGCCTTGCTCCACGTACATACGTCAGGATCAACATCATAGATGCATGGGTTGTGTTCCTCAACTACAATGAAAAATTCAAATCAAAGGCATCACCGAGTCGTCTTTTCATCAACACCACACCTACGGTACAGTAAACGAGTAAATAAATAATAGTATTACATTAAAAGTTAAAATATATTTACAAAAATGTAAACATGACAGATTTACAACATTACTGCAAGGAGATCTGGTTGGACTGAAGCAGAGAGTCGAGAAAGATTTTGCTCAAACTTGAATGAATTTGTGTCAAAGATTGAAAATTTCAAATGGGAAAATTATGACCTGGTAAGTAATAATTAGATATACATTACAGAACAGGGGTGCGTTATAATGATAACCCATATTTATGTGATAAGCTAATAACCCTATCATTTTATGGGTCAAAAGTATCATTTTTACTAAAAATGATATTTATACATGATAAAATGATATTTTTCGTCCATAAAATGATATTCTGTTCTATAAAATGATACTTTTCTTCCATAAAATGAGGGTTATTAGGTTATCACCATAAATATGGGTTATGATATGATCACATCCCTTACAGAACAACATACCTATATTTTTGAAAATGACATTTATATATAATGTTTTGAAAATTAGATATTCTTTCCGATCTGGGCGTACGAACATTATTATATCATCTGCTTCAATCTCAAAATGCAAATGATGGATGTGATTGACAATTCTCTGGTTAGTGAAGATTTACTTGAGAAGAAATATGAAGATGCACCAAGTACTCTGGTATGTTTAGTTAAATGCATTCAATATTTATTAGTTAAAATGCATTGAATATAATTCAGTATGGAACATAATATAATTTTTAATCAACCTCATGTATGTTTTGTGTTATTTGAATAGAGAAATTTCTTCCGAACTTATCTTGGAAATGGAGTCAATCCATCAATGGGAAGAACTGTCAAACTGTCAAAAACCAGATACATGAATATGCCATGGCAGAACGATACAAATAAAGTTGACTGTGGAATTTATGTGATGCGCCATTTGGAGACTTACATGGGTGGTCCTGTTCGTAACTGGAATTCGGGTTTAACGAAGAAGGGAACAGAGTCTTTCATAAAACTCCGTGCCAGATATACTGAAGCATTGCTTATTGGAGATACTAACAAGAAGGCTTTTGAGACACTTACAATGATAAAGAAGAAGTTTGAGAATGACAGCAAAAAAGGAGAAATTGATGTTGAAAAGATGATTAGAGAATTTAAACCCCTTGTATACTAACTTGTATGACTTGATAATAGCGTTTTGTAATAGTGGTTTCGAATATAATCACCCAAAATTATCATTTTATCTGCTGCAAGTATGATTTTGTCATTTTATCAGTCAGAAGTATCATTTTATCATTTTATCTGCTCCAAGTATCATTTTTTCAGGTTAAAGTATCATTTTATCAGTTTATAAACAAAAGAATGATGTTATCAGCCAAAATGTCATTTTATAAGCCCAAAGTATCATTTTATCTACTGCAAGTATCATTTTGTCATTATATAATTCAGAAGTATCATTTTATCAGTCAGAAGTATCATTTTATCATTTTATCTGCTCCAAGTATCATTTTATCAGCTTATATATCATTTTGTCAGATTAAAATATCATTTTATCCGTTGAGAGTATCATTTTATCAGCTTATATGTCATTTTTTCCAGCTTATACATCATTTTATAAGGTTATTGTCATTTTATTTGCTGCGAGTATCATTTTTTCAGGTTAAAGTATCATGTTATCAGCCAAAATGTCATTTTATAAGCCCAAAGTATCATTTTATTAAACAAAAATGTCATTTTATACACCAAAAATACCTAAACTATATCAAATGGCTTCAATCTGTCTTCTCATTGACTCTACCACAATTTCTTGAATCATGACGACCCATCTCATGACATTTACCACACCGTCGTAGAGGCTTATTTGCTTTCCTTATTGCACTCTCCCTCTTTGCTACTCTGCCACTAGCTGATCCTTTGGTACTAACAACGTCTGGAGGATGTACATCAATTACATCAGGTACTGCCATTCCATAAAAATCCTCAACCATCTTCTTCTTTTCAATGACTGAAGGTGCTGCACAATTTCCAAATATATGCTCTTCCAAATCATCAAGACCAGCACTTAACAAAGACAAATGATCCATACTTCCCTCAGACTTTTGGACTAATCGATAAAAGTTGGAGAACAACTTTTTCTTAACTTCCTGCTTTTCATCCAAATCTGCAAGATAAAAGATAACATTATTACAATAAATACTATCATTTCTCTGACTGAAAAATAGAATTTTTACAAATAAGGTTAAAAATGGAACACACGTTCAAATGGTTGTTGTTCCTCAGATGGTAGACCATGGGCTGCCTTTAGTAAAGAGCTCTTCAACCACCTTCGACCAAAATATTTCTCAGGAATGAGATTAGCAGACTTATTCTTCAACAAACAAAATATATGACAACATAACAAACCAATTCTGGAAAACTTCTTGCAACTACAGTCGAATGTGTCTTGCTTACAATCATACTTAACATCCCATGTTCTACCATATTGGTCCTTGACCTGATGCATCTTGATGTTATCCTCAACAGTAGTTATAGAAACAATCTCACATACCATACTTATTTCCTGTTGTACATGTTTGAAAATAGAATCAGTGTAGATTGTAGATGCATGCTTCTCAATAGGCAATTGGGTTGACAAATCAGGAATAGTTGAGTAATCCAAGTAGTTCAATCGTGAATTGGCATTCCTTTGATCTCCCACAGCATAATTAAAGAAATTGATGAACTGTACAAGATTTGCACGTGGCTTTGTGTAGTTTTTAAAAAAGCTATTCTCCGATTCAGACATCGATGTAGTCCTAAGAAGCGACCCCATGGGAAAATCTCGAAAATAAGCAGGAACCCAGAATTCTCTATCTTCAAACATTGATCCAAACCAGTTCACGTCTTCTAATCCATACCGTTCCATTATATCATTCCATATTATATCAAACTCATCAGGCTCTAACAAATCAGACCAAACACATGCATTCAACTCTTTTTTGAAATCTTCATTACCAAGTAAAGATTTGGGCAACTTATCTGACACCTTAACCATGATATGCCACATACACCATCGGTGCCTTGTTTGTAAAAGTACTTGTTGAACAGCAAGTTTGATCCCCCAATCTTGATCAGTGATAATCAATTTGGGTGCTACCCCCATGCATCGAACAAAACAGCCAAACAACCAAGAATAGGATTCTCTACCTTCACTTGATAACAAGCCAGCTCCAAATGTAACTGGTCTAGAATGGTTATCTTTTCCAGTGAATGGAGCAAAAATCATGCAATACCTTCAGAATATAACATAAAAATGAATTATATTTATCAGCTATGACTATCATTTTATCAGCCAAAAGTATCATTTTATCAGCTATGACTATCATTTTATCAGCCAAAAGTATCATTTTATTAGTAAGAAGTATCATTTTATCTGCTGCAAGTATCATTTTGTCATTATATAATTCAGAAGTATCATTTTATCACCTATGACTATCATTTTATCAGCTATGACTATCATTTTATCAGCCAAAAGTATCATTTTATCTGCTGCAAGTATCATTTTGTCATTATATAATTCAGAAGTATCATTTTATCAGCCTTGTTTTATCAGTCATTTTATAATTCAGAAGTATCATTTTATAACATAAAAGTAATTTAATCAACAAAAAGTATAATTTTATGTCTATTAGCAACAAAAGTAATATACCTGTTAGTGTTGTATGTTGAGTCAAATGAAATTACATCTCCAAACATATGATAATTTCGTCTTGAAATAGCATCAGCCCAGAAGAGTCTAGTTAACTTTCCATGAGATCCTATCTCAATTTCATAATAGAAGGCATCAGATGATTTCTTTTGAGAACGCATATAATCAAAAATCATTTGAGCATCTGAACCATCAATATTGGACATAATATCACGATAACCATTTCTAATATCAATAATATCACATCCAACATTTTCAGGTCCACCCATTATCTCCTTCAAAAGTTTGAATGTGAGAGTGGGACCAATATTACACCTGCCACAATCCTCCATAAACCTCCGATGGATAGGATCCAGATTGCGATTGGCCATCATAAAATGCCTATGCTCATCCGCAACCATTAAGTGATTATGATACTCAACAAACTGATAAACCTCATATCCTCTGCTCTTGCCATCTGAAAAATATCTCAAATTGAGCTTAGCAAGACATTCACACCTAAATGACCGACACCTACGCTTCTTAAAAGACACTTCAGTTGATTGGGATGCATGACCAGGTATAAAATTCTTAGAGCCTTGTCTGCTGCAAGCCAAATACTGCCACTTAGTAATACCTTGAACTGATTTGTTACCCATTTTACGAATGCCAAAACCAACTGAACGAGCATAATGTTCATAGAAACCAACTGCTTCTACTAATGTATTGAATTTCATACCAATCATTGGCTTCAAAGCATCATCACAAACAGGAATGTACATACCTACAAATCAGTAAAAGTATCATTTTATCATAGTATCATTTTATCATAATATCATTTTATCCGACAAAACTATCATGTTATGCAGTAAACCTAACATTTATAAGCCAAACGTATCATTTTAACACATAATCGACAATACATAATATAATCAAATAAGAATTTCAGTACATCAGAAACATAAACCAATCGACAACTAATATTAATCTAAAATCAAATTCAATACATGAATATGAACACAATCAATAAGCTAAATAATAGATAATGATTGTTACCTTCGTTATTTGCTACAGATTCCATCGAAGCAAATTTTCACAGCAATTGAAGAGGTAATCAATGAAAATAAGAACGCAAAATTGAAAACATCTTCCCGATCACAATTATGGAAACAAAATCTGGAGACTACGGAATAATGAACAAATCGAAGAAAATCTGGAGATGTTGAAATAAAATAGGCGAGAAATATGGAAGATGAAGATGAGAGAATCGATCTGTTAATTGTGAAGATGAAGATGAAGGTGAGAGAATTGAGTTCAAACAGAATGAAAGCGTGAATCGCGCGTTTAGAGTAAAATTCAGAAATTAAATGAGGAAATTACATTTTTACCCCTCTGCGCCTTTTTTATGAAGTAAATCTAAGTTTGAATCTCAACCACAAGATTATCAAATATGTGTGGTCCAGATTTGGTTATAGAGTTATTATATGATTTGGGGGTTATGATATGATCACATGTCTTTTCTCTTCTTAATATCAACCATTAGATTGATGGAATGGATGGACTAGATTAAAAGGACAAATCTTATTCCGTATTGCATTATTAGTTCATTTTCGTGCATTATAAGGGTAAAGCAGTAAAATAACATACTAACCCAGACGTTTCAAAACGGAAGGTGCGATATTTACGCGGCATTTTCATCGACCTTTCATCTCCCCTCTCTCTCTCACTCCATCCCATCAACATTCTCTCAACCCAATTTCTCCCCTAATTCAAAAACAAGAGAAACCCTAGCCGCCGCTCTCTTCCACTCGAATTCAAATTCAGCAACGATTTCCGCCGTCAAATCGCCGTCGACCGCCGATTCTATCTCACAAAAGCTGCTGTTTTGGTTCGCGGTGTGGGTTGATAGTCGAATCATCTCCTGGACACAAAAAAGGTGTGTGTTTGCAGTATATTTTTTAGGTAGAAACACTACTAAACCTCGATTGGCGACGTTTACAAACACAACCAGTAGCCGATTCACAGTTTTTGTTGTCCTTTGAGTTTCGATTGGAAATAATGCACAAAATTATTTTGCTCGTTTTTCTTGAAAAAGATGAAATTGCGACCATTATAGTAAGGGTTATGTTCATTCTGGGTATATTAAGTTATGTTGTGAGTTATAGCTTGGTTTTCATCCATTAGCTTTCGATTTGGAATAATGCACAAAAGATGTCTTTTTTTTTTGTGGAGAAGATGAAATTGTGGGCATTTGATTTAGGGTTGTAAGCTATATGGAAGTGTATAGTGGATTTTTGTTCGTCATTAAATGGTTGAAACATCACTGATTTCATCAATGTTGTCGCGCAGATATAGAATGACTAAAAGAGGTCGGCCGTACAAAAGCCAACCGGAACCCAGTGAAGGTGATGCATTATTTTATCATTCTTATACATTATTGTCCATTTCATTGGATTCGAACTCTGTGTTCATTGAGAAATTGCTATTTTTTGCACTTTGTGGTATAGGTTGCAGTATAGGAAGTAATTGTTTAGTATAATTTGGTTTATACATTAAATATTTTGTTCTGTGCATTGGTTAATAGATGTGGTGCATTATTTGCTGTAACGTATACATTATTTGTTATAATTCATATCTTTTTCATATTCTAGACAGCATCTAAGCAGCGTCGGGTTGAGTTTGCTCAAGAGCGGGCTGGATTGATTGCAAGAGTAATAATTAGAAACGCTATTGACGTTAACTTATTTTGATTTGGTCAAAGGACGACTTGTTTTGAACCGTCGATATCACCTGATAACTGAAGCATATTTTGCTACTAGTGTGTGATGTAGTAAAGTGATAATGGATAAATTATTAACTGGATTTTGAGGAACTTCTGCTTGGCCCGCCATGGAATTAATAAAGTGAGTAATGCACGGAATAACATTATTAATGCAAGGCTATTATTCGATAATGCACATTAACAAATTAATGGAATAATGGTATAAATAAAGGGAGTAATGCACAGAATATCATTATTAATGCAATGCTATTATTCGATAATGCACGTTAACAAATTAATGGAATAATGGTATAAATAAAGAGAGTAATGCACAGAAAATCATTATTAATGCAAAGGTATTATTCGATAATGCACGTAAACAAAGTAGTGGAATAATGGTATAAATAAAGGGAGTAATGCATAGAAAATCATTATTAATGCAAAGGTATTATTCGATAATGCACGTAAACAAAGTAGTGGAATAATGGTATAAAAACAAGGAGTAATGCACAAAAATTCATTATTAATGCATGGCTATTATTCGATTAGCACGTTAACAAAGTAGTGAAATAATGGTATAAAAAAAGAGAGTAATGCACATAAAATCATTATTAATGCAAGGCTATTATTCGATAATGCACATTAACTCCCGAAAAATCCAAATTTATTATGCATAAAATGTTCACAGCGCTAGAAATAATAAAACTAAGACAACGAAACAAATAATAAAACTGAATACAAGACGAAAACTAATTTTTTAGGTACAAAACACATCAAGCTTTCCTCTTGCCTTTACTAAGCTCTTTCTCCTTCGCCATCTCTTTAAGCATTGGACAGCCACATGCGTTTAAGAGTGAAACCAGATCGTGCCTTGACTTCGTCTTCCTCGTTCGACCTCTTGCTGCCCTGTCTATTGCATACGACAGAATACCAAGTAGTAACACCGTCCGCCTTCCTCATTCCTTGTTTGCGCGTATTAAAATCAACAGCGCAGGCATACACATCATAAAACGCAAAAGCAAAATCTAGTGATTGGGACTTCTGACCAACCACAGGCCTCAATTGTGGAGAACATTCAGGTATAACGAAAACTATACATAAAACCAAAAAAAAAAGCATATCAAAATTTATTTTCATTATATGATATCAACCATACATTACATATAAGAAAGAATGCATTATACACTGCTATTCGTACATTATATAAATCCAGAATTGCAACACAGCAGAGGCGAGAAAACAAAAATAAACACTAAACCCTAATACATGAGACTTGTCGCCTAAACAAAATACTAAACTACATCCACCAATTACTGCTAAAGCCTACTGGACTAACTTCTTTCATTGTTGAACAACACGAAATCGATAATATGGCACGATACGGGGTTGCTCCAATACAGAAAAGACTACTATTCGTACATCATAACACAGCAGCCGAGAAAACAAAATAAACACTAAACCCTAAACCACATCCACCAATTACCGGTAAAGCCTACTGGATGGTTTCAAGTTACATAATCAAATTAATAACAACATACCTTCTTCCATTGTTGAAGAACACGAAAACGATAATATGGCACGATACGGGGCTGCTCCAATATGGCGACGACGAGAAGTATAAAAAAAAGAAAAAATCGATATGTGAATCAAAGAATAAACCGTGCAATCTTTTCTAGAATGATGAATCGATATGTGAATCAGAGAAAAAATCGAGAATGATGTAAGAATAGAGGTAAAAGAGAAGAAATATTTTCTAGAATCAGAGAATAAACCGCTGCAATCTTTGAATTGAGATAATCATGCACTTACCATAACCGTCTCCAATGTGATTACCACATAAGCCCTTTTCAGTTTTTTTATTTAATAAACAAATATAGATCAGGCCCAATTTTCGGCCATTAGATCTAGGAAATAGATGACCAAGATTAGAAAGGAGAATAGAACATTAAACCAAAGAAGGATATGGATACATCCCTATATATATATATATATAGGTATGTGATCATATCATAACCCATATTTATGGTGATAACCTAATAATCCTCATTTTATGGACGAAAAATATCATTTTATGGAACATAATATCATTTTATGCATGTTGAAAAAATATCATTTTATCGTGTATAAATATCATTTTTAGTAAAAATGATACTTTTGACCCATAAAATGATAGGGTTATTAGGTTATCACATAAATATGAGTTATGATATGATCGCAACCCTACATATATATATATATATATATATGTGTGGTTTTAATCTATCAAAAGAAGGCCTTAAGTACCAAAATACAACCCAAAAAACGGCCGTCAGGTCTGTAAACGAATGACCACGATCTGTTTTATATTTTTTGAAATTTGTGTCATAGTAAGATCAATTTGCATCATATGAAGGGTATTTTTGGCAAATCAAATTAGTGGAACCGTCATTGCCGTTTCATATGGGCGGATTTATTGGGATAACTAACTACATACTCTACAACTTGGTTTCGTTACCTATGCCATTTATTAAGTGAGAGAGAATAAAATTTCAGTCATTTATTCCCCAAATCAAGTAGAATTCGATCCAATCCCCCCAAATCCATCATTCCAGCAAAACACAAATCGGAGTCCAAAAACCCTATCTAGTCTTCCTCGCTACTCAAATCAACAACAATCCTCTCGCCGACAATGTTGAACATTCATTCAGCAGGAACATCGAAGTATGAAGGAAAAGGTTAATTATTGTTTCTAATTCGTTAGACTTCCAGAATGTGCAATTGAAACTAATGTAAATTTATCTTGTTTTGGTATGTTGTTAACTAATATATAAAAAGGTTGCTTAAAGAAGAAACTACCGCACCAACCATAATAAAAAAAAAGTATTTTGTTTAAAATTTCTGTTCATTTTGTTCGGGATTATAGTCGAATTTTCGTTTGACACACCTTTCTTATTGGTGTTTGCCTTCCAAAATAGCAGATCCAACAACTGAGAGGAGTTCGAATGAAACGGGAGAGGGCATGACAGTCGACAAAGTTAAACAAGCTCTTTCATTTTGGATCATCCAATATTAACATGACGGAAAACTACACTTACAATGACCTAGACATGCCCTATGTATGATTTTGTATTAATGTCAAATTTTGTGTACATCAAATCCTACTTTGAAATGTTTTGGGTGTAATGCAAATATTGAATAGTACATCAGTCGTTTGACTAAAAATCGAATCGTTAAGGGTATTGCAATAGCCTTGATTTGTATGGTCGAAATACCAAACCATGACATAATGTTTACACTTTGTGTCATACTAAGTGTATATTTGGGTCATTTCAAAATATTGTTATCTACATATGGACTTAAATTGAATTTCGTACAACGGAATACATCCAGGTTTTAGATACGTCATACTAAATGGAACATTGAGTCATTTTAACAATAACAACAAAATAACTATACCATTTCATCTTATGGGTAATTTGTGTCATAATAATCCAATTTTTGAGTCATTATATAATACTACGGAGTACCCGAATGCGTCATACAAATCTGATCGAAATGTTTGTATCAAACAAACTGAAGTAAATGTTCATATCAAACAACCTGACAATGCAAGAAAAATAGCGTCCAAAATGAAAATTAAACTGATGTTAGTTCAACAAGAAAATACATAGTGTCAAACTTCATAATTTCTTCTAGACCACCGTTGTTCTTTCTCTTTGAATTTGTTGCAATTCCTTGAATCGTGGTGACGCCACTCCTGCCATTTTTTGCATTGACGCAAACGCTTGCTCTTAAGCTTCAAAGCCTTCTCCACTCCTAAATTACAATACTCCTAAAAACTGACGATGAAGTAAATACAAAATATTCCACCTATTGGATTTAGTATGATCATAGGTCATTACAAAGACACAACGAAGCATAATAGAAAAGATGACATAATAAACTCATACAAAATAAGTGATAATGATAATAGGTCATACTAAATGCAAATATATGTCATACAAAAACATGTCATTATAACACCATAAATAAGTCATAATTACAACATCCCTAAAACCGTGTCGAGGAAGTAAAGACAAAATATTCCAACAACAATTCATTATACTGAAAAATTGATGATTGATAACGAATTATACAAATGCTATAAAATAATGACTACAATTGACAAACCACGTAGATCATACTTAGACATAACTGAAGCATATCATACAACGCGTCATACAAAAGATAAAAATGAGTGATACAAGATAAATGACACAAACCCAAAAAATAACAATACAAATGGGTCATACAAAAGGAGTGATTGTAGCATGCCAAACTAATAAAAGTACCATCAATTCTGTGATTTTATAAACATAAAGTTTCCAAAAAATGAAATGAAAGCATGATGGAAAATGACAAAGGACATTGGTGTGACTAAATTCACAACCAATCTAATCAGATGGATCGAAGACTGAAGAAAAAAATAATTATCAACAAAACCTGTATTCTCTACAACGTCATCGAAGGATGGTTGATTGTCTCCAAACTAATTACAGCATATTACGGTTTCCATTTATAGAGATAGGCTGCATAAAATCTATTGAAAAAAAGACGACAATTGTAAGTTATGAAATCGTCATTAAGAATCCATCAAAATTAAGAAATTGAATTATAGATTTCAAAATTACAACCGACTAACGAAATTAATTAGGAGATGAGATAATTTTAAAAACAGAAATTACATGTGACCGATACGGCGACGAATGAAGAAGATGGAAAAAACCACAAAAGTTGAAGATGATGAATGTTAACTACAAAATCACGCAATGATTTGTTAATAGAAAGATAAAACGTGCATGATTATAGGGATTGCAACAACAAATGGATGAACGTGATTGACATTATTAACCTTTTAGGATATGAATAATATAAAATTAATCGAGAAATTATAGGAGCCATCAGATCTTCTAATCTCAAGATTAAAATGTCTAATCCTATGGTCTAAAATAGGCCTGTATTTCTTGATTTAATGGAATTCTTGTTTTGATCAAAATCCTATATATATATATATAGAGGAATGATATGCTACATAATTTATGTGGGCTCCTTACGTGAGCAACACTCTCGTTTGGCACACTTTTAGCGTTGTTCGTTTCGATTTATCTATTTAGTTTAAATATAATACATTAAAAAATGTTATTGCAAATTTTAATTTCACAAAAATCATAAAAATCAAAGCTCGATTTGCTCGTTTTCTCTATAATTTTAAATAAATGAATAAAATAATAAATCAAGCTTTGATTTTTATGAATTTTGTGAAATTAAAAATTGCAATAATATTTTTTAATGTATTAGAATTAAACTAAATAGATAAATCGAAACGAACAACGCTAAAAGTGTGCCAAACGAGAGTGTTGCTCACGTAAGGAGCCCACATAAATTATGTAGCATATCATTCCTCTATATATATATATATATATATATAGGAAAATGATCAATACAAAAAAGCATCTCAATACAAAATCCAGACCAAATCCTAACCATGAGATTTTTCAATCTAATGGTCAATAATTAAAGAAAAACATGGTGGGTCATTATATAGATGTTTTAGGTCATATTATAAAATTCGAGTTTGAGGTCATGTTAAGATCATTTTATGTCATCCTTATTATAATGACATAAAAATATGCTTACGATGACCTAAAAATGACCTTTGTATGCTTGGTTCAGTATTTTTGTATTAAGAATGGGTTTTACATGGATCAAAACTCTCTCTCTCTCTCTATATATATATATATATATATAGGGGAGCATTAAGGTCCTATTATCCCCTAAGTGTCTATTTCCTTCTTAATATCATCCATTAGATTGATGGAATGGATGGACTAGATTAAAAGGGGAAATCTGATCCCGTGTTGCATTATTTGTACTATTTTGGGCATTATGAGGGTATAAGAGTAAAAACATGATGGCTGGAACACGTTTCAAAACGGAAGGTCCAAAAATTAAGTAGGATTTTCATAAACCTTCCATCTACTCACACTCTCTCTCATTCCATCCCATCAACCCACGATCAACACCATTCTCCACCATTTCAAAACAGCCGAAACCCTAGCCACCTCTCCATTCGAAGAAAAAGCAACTACACAGTCGATTCTCGCTGCAAAAATCAATGTCGATCGCCAATTCACAGGCCTAAAGGACCGAGTGGCTTAAGAACTTCCTTGAGGATATTCCAGGTTGGTCTAAGCCAGTGCCACCAGTGTTGATTCACTGTGATAGCCAAGCCGCTATCGGGAGGGCGAACAATGGCTTCTATAACGGCAAGACTCGACATATTCGAAGACGACATAATACCGTGAGACATTTGATCACAACAGGCGTGATTACAATTGACTATGTGAAGTCAATAGATAATCTAGCGGATCCGCTAACCAAAGGGTTAAAGCGTGATCAAATGAATAGGTTGCTAGAGGGAATGGGTTTGAAATCCACAAACTAAAGAATTGTCATAGTGGTAACCCAACCATGATGACTGGAGATCCCAAGAACTTGGTGCCACTCGATCCCAAGAAATACTCATCGACCTCTATTCCCTAGAGAGCAATAGAGTGTTTGAAAACTTGCCTTGTGGTGAGGATAAGTCTATGACTTTTAATGATTTCTAAGGATCTCAAGGAGATTGATTTCTCAAAGAGACCGAGTAGGGCAAGATACTCGAGTAGGAATCACCTATGTAAGTGTGAAGTGTGGCCGCTTCAAATTACACACTTATGAATCCAAAGTGGTGTCCAAGGCCGCAAAGGACACAAAACGTGAGAACGGATGAGGTTGAGGTGTTTAAGTGTTAACACCATTGTCTCGGTGCACGCCGTGGGGGACTTAGTTCAAAGCATCAGCGCTACTAGGCCGCCCGTGTATCCGATGGCGTTGACTATGGAAGGTTCAAAGCTAAAAGCTACCTATCCTTATGCTTATATACCTCTCGAGGGTTAAGCTTGTGTCTG
>NC_062968.1:20962505-21055802 GCF_023119035.1 Salvia hispanica | reverse complement strand
CTTCTTAAAGACCGAACTAGAGACCAAATTTGGGCCACTCATTTTTCTTAATCTTATGGTTATGATTAATTTAGAATTTATTTAATATTTTATTAAATAAAAAAAATTAATTTTTTTTTAATTTTTTTTAAATTTTTTAAAAAAACTTGCTTTGGAGTAAAAACTTTCTTGTGAGATTTTTAAATTTTTTAAAAAAACTTGCTGGAGTAAAAACTTGCTGTGAAATTTTTTTTATTCGATAAAAACTTGCTGGAGTAAATAATGAACTATATTCACTACATAATGAACTAAATGAACGTATGTTATGAAGTAATTTTTCGCATTCATTATATACTGAATTTACTTCAACTGAAAGATAATTATGTCAAAACACATTATGAAGTAATAAACTAATGAAATGAAGTAGTAAACTAATGAAATAAAGTAATAACATAACTGAATGAAGTAATAAACTAATAGAATGAAGTAATAGCATGACTGAATGAAGTAATAAACTAACGGAATGAAGTACTAAACTAATAGAATGAAGTAATAACATGATTGAATGAAGTGATAAACTAACGGAATGAAGTAATAACCCTAAGCCCAACTGAAAGATAATTATGTCATAACACATTATGAAGTAATAAACTAATTGAATGAAGTAATAACATGACTGAATGAAGTAATAAACTACTCCCCCGTCCCGCTTAAGATGACACGTTTTCCTTTTTAGTTTGTACCAACTAAGATGACACATTTCCTTTTTTGGTAACTTTCTCTCTCCAATTAATACACTCAACCACTTTTTCTCACTCCTATTAAAATATCCATCTTTCTTTATCTCTCTACTTTAATACTTACACCCACCTTCTCTTTCCCCAATTAAACACTTTAACCAATAACTCCTAACTAAAACCCTGTGCCGGCTAAGCAATGTGTCAACTTAGCCGGGACGGAGGGAGTAACAGAATGACGTAATAGCATGAATAAATGAAGTAATAAACTAACGGAATGAAGTAATATCATGACTGAATGAAGTAATAAGCTCATAACAATAACATGACTGAATGAAGTAATAAACTAACGGAATGAAGTAATAACCCTAAACCCAACTGAATGATAATTATGTCATAACACATTATGAAGTAATAACATGACTGAATGAAGAAATAAACTAATAGAATGAAGTAATATCATTAATAAATGAAGTAATAAACTAACAGAATGAAATAATAGCACGACTGAATGAAGTAATAAGTTCATAACATACATTCATTTAGTTCATTATGTAGTGAATATAGTTCATTATTTACTCCATCAAGTTTTTATCGAAAAAAAAATAAAATTAAAATTAAAAAAATTAAAAAAAATTAATTTTTTTTTTAAAAAGAACATTTTTATTTAATAAAATATTAAATTAATTGTAAATTAATCATAACCATAAGATTAAGAAAAATGAGTGGCCCTAATTTGGTCTCTAGTTCGGTCTTTAAGGGTGGATTTGTGGTTAATAGGACTCTATATATATATATAGGAAAATGATCAATACAAAAATTGATCCCAATACAAAATCCAGACCAAATCATGACCATGAGATTTGACAATCTAATGGTCAATAAATAAAGAAAAACACGGAGGGTCATTATAAAGCAGTTTTAGGTCATTATAAATCTATGCAAACCCATTTTTAATACAAAAATACAGAACCAAGCATATGGAGGTCATTTTTAGGTCATCGTAAGCTTATTTTTATGTCATTATTAAAAGGATGACATAAAAGGATCTTAACATGACCTCAACCCCAAAATTTATAATATGACCTAAAACTGCTTTATAATGACCCTCCGTGTTTTTCTTTAATTATTGACCATTAGATTGTCAAATCTCATGGTCATGATTTGGTCTGGATTTTGTATTGGGATCAATTTTTGTATTGATCATTTTCCTATATATATATATAGAGAGAGAGAGAGAGAGTTTTGATCTATGTAAAACTCATTCTTAATACAAAAATACAGAACCAAGCATACATATGTCATTTTAGGTCATCGTAAGCTTATTTTTATGTCATTATAATAAGCATGACATAAAATGATCTTAACATGACCTTAAACCCAAATTTTATAATATGACCTAAAACTGCTTTATAATGACCCATTGTGTTTTTCTTTAATTATTGACCATTAGATTGAAAAATCTCATGGTCAGGATTTGGTCTGGATTTTGTATTAAGATGCATTTTTGTATTGATCATTTTCATATATATATATATATATATATATATATATATATATATATAGATAGATAGAGTCTCATTATTCACAAATCTAGTCTTAAAGACCGAACTATAGACCAAATTAGGATCCTTAGATCTAGGGTTTAATGGATGAGATTAGACTATGCAATATTAATTTCACTCCTTCACTAGATAGACAATTTACTTCAATGTAGGGGTATTTCGGTCAAAACATATATGAGCTCATCTCCTACCCCATCTCATGTTCTCTTATTTCCTCCTTCTAAATATCCTCCCATCTATCTCTCTCTCTAAACAAAATTGAAATCCCTAGAAATCGTCGTCCTCAACACATCCCTCCTTCGCGCTACCGCTGCCGTCGCCGGCGTGAGACGGCATGTGCTGCCGTCACTCTCACGGCTGTCACGCCCCTTCAACGCAGTCACCTCATCATAGTCACAGATGCGTCGTACCAGCCACCATTGGTTTGAGGTCGGAGTTGTCTGGCTCCACCTCTGCCTATTTCCACTCGAATCTACATTATCTTCATCT
The DNA here is from genome assembly GCF_023119035.1 of Salvia hispanica. NCBI lineage: Eukaryota > Viridiplantae > Streptophyta > Magnoliopsida > Lamiales > Lamiaceae > Salvia > Salvia hispanica. Next base: position 21,053,032 of record NC_062968.1, on the reverse strand, counting down.
CCTTCGCGCTGCATCTGCTCACTATGTTCGTTGCTGTTGTCGAGTGACCACCGTGGATAGAACTGTCTCACTGCTGTTTCTCAGTACAAATAACTCTTGGATCCTGAAATGATGGTCATAATTGATTAAAAAATGCGATGAGCAAGTGAGATTAGTGCAAAAAAGGTGATACTCCCTCCATTCTATAGTAATAGAGGCGTTTCGTTTTGAGCTCTTGTTTTGAAAAAATGATAATAAATAGTTAAAGTGGAGAGAGAGTAAAGTAAGAGAGAGAATAATGTAGTGAAGAGTCTTATCCACAATATTCTCTTTCTTACTTTACTATTTCTCCAATTTAACTATTTATTATTATTTTTTCAAAATGAGTGCTCAAAACGAAACGCCTCTATTACCGTGGAACGAAGGGAGTACATTTTGTTTGATTACTCAATCCATTTGTTTAACTATTGGGGCAGAGTTTTGTTTTTCTGAAGCTGAAGGCTCTCCGTGGACACTGTAGAAACGAAGTATTTGTAGAAGAATTTGGAGTCCTACTGGATGAAGTACAAACCTAATATAATGAAGTAATAACTTTTCTGAATAAAGTAATAAACCTACTGGAATAAATTTTACTATTATTTATAGTGAATAAAATAAAAAAACCTTGTTCAATGAATTTGAAAGAAACATGTGTTGAATCATGTGAAAACCTATTGGAATGAACTAAAATCCTATTTAAATTAAGTAATGACTCATTTGAATGAAGTAATAAACCTACTGGAATAAAGTAAAAATATGTTCATTTCCAATTTATTACGTAATGGATGGAATGAAGTAATACACTTACTTGAATGAAGTATAAACGTACTAGAATGAGGTAAAAACATATTCATTTTAAATTTATTATGTACTGGATTGAAGTAATAAACCTATTGGAATGAAGTAAACACCTACTAAAATGAAGTAATACCTACTGGAAATAAGTTCTGCACTGGTATTTTTCAATTTATTAGTACAATATGTTATACGTCAATAGTTACTTCATTTAACCAAGCTATTACTTAGTTCAAATAGTTCCATCACTTCATCTGTTAGTTTGTAATTTATTACTTCATTTATTTATTTTCTGACAATATAATGATACATTTGTTTGTTTGTAACTTCTTAATAGCTTGGTTAGATACTTCATTTCAGTGGATAATTACTTCATTACATATGGTTATAACTTCATCAAGTACGTTATTTAGTTCATTACAAGTATAATTTTTCGCAAACTATGCATACAACACTGTTCAATTCATATTACTTCATTACTTGATGTTATTACTCCATCAAGTGCGTTATTTTTAGTTCATTAAAATTATAATTCTTCACAAACTATGCATATAATACAATTATGTCAAATCACTTCATTATTTGAGGTTATAACTTCATCAAGTGTGTTATCTGGTTCATTACAATATTAATTCTTCGCAAACTATACATACAACGCAGTTCTCCAGCTATTATTATCCACTCCCAAAAATTCCTTCAATCTACGGCGGCGATTTCCAAATCTCCACCAGAAATCCTTCAAAATGAAACCAGATGACGATAAATTGTTCTCGAAGCTTCTCTAGCCCGAATCAAGCAATATATACATTTCTTTTTTGAAGAATTCTCCCAAGTAGTATTTTTATTTTGCACTGTATGCTTGCCAGTAATCTACATCACAACTAAACAATACGAAACAAGAAACAAGAAGAAACACACACAAAAATTAACACAACCAATCATATAACTCAAATGTCGTGGATTTGGCAGAATTATTTTCTCACTTTTATTCAATTCAGTTAAAAATATCGAGCCTCCTCGTGAAAATAAAGTGGCGACACGACGGAGATGATCTTGATACCCTGCTCAGGAGCACGAGGATAATAACAACTTTCTACGAGAATGAGCATTATGACATGCAAGGAATATTATGACGATACAACTTTCAACTATAGTTATTAATTTAAACAATACGAAGAAGCTGCTTGGAGATAGGAAGACAAGACGATGGAAGAATATTATATTTAAGGACGTAAGCAAATTTCGGGACGAAATTTTTATTAAGATGGGTAGATTGTAATACCCTGACTTTTTCTACCTTTTTATTTGTCATCGAAAGACATCAGTTGCGCATCTGAATATTTTTCACCTTTGTATCAGTTGTCGAGAAAAGGATTCTACATTTTGCGCCAAAATAATTATTCTTTCCAAACCCAATTATTCATATAATTGGTAAGATACAATTCTTTATTCAAATTTGCAGTCAACTACAAAACTACAAATATATTGCTCCCAACCCTTTCAACAAACGGTTTTTTTCCCATATCTCCACCCCCTAAAATCCCTCCAACAAATCAAATCTTTTGTGATATACTTTGATTCCAACACAATCGGTTTCTACATATATATCCTCCCATGATTCCACGTTCATCACTCCTAATCAAACCCATTTTATTTCATCCGTTTAAAGCTTGAGAGTTTCAGAGAGAAAATAGGATGAGGCGACGAAGGATCGACGAGCGAATGAAGAAGAGTTTGGCGCTGGCCGAGGTGATGCGGGGCTGGAAGGCCACGACTCCTGCTCCGATTAGCAGCCTCGCAACCGACGGACAGTCGCTGCTCGGCGACGAAGACCGAGCGTGACAGAAGCAGCGGCGGTGGCTGGACCGAGGTGACAGCAGCAGCATGTTCAGAGAAACTGACGAGAACAAACAGCAACGACGAGTTGGCTGCCCACGAACCAAACAGCAGCGGCGGTGGGAGAATCGAGCGATGGCTAGTAATGAGGTGGGAGCAGCGGTGCCGGCGTTGGGTGCGAATAGCAGCGCTGCACCGTGACAGCAGCAGCGTTGCGTTCTGACCAAGGGGAGTGCAGCCTTACCTTCCTCCGAGTGAGAGAAAGAGACGATCGTGGAGGCAGCGGCGATGGAGAGACCAGGCAGGTAGCGGCGGCGGCCGTTGGAGAAGAGGCGCTAGTCAAGAGAGAGAGAGAACGAAGATAGGCGGAGGTAGAGCTGAGCTTGTTGAGCTCATCGCCGATGAAATTGACAGAAGCAGACGTGTGTTTTAATTGAGAAGAAGGAGACTTAAAATCCCATTTTGGGAGTTCACAGATCGTAAGGTGAGAAAAGGTTTTTGAAGTTTTGGACCTTGTTTTATTTAAATGTTTTATGGAATGTGAATTGATTTATAGATTTGGATTAGGCCTATTGTTTCTATTGTTTGAGATGGATTGGAGTTAACCTAGTCTTTGGGCCGGAGTGTATTAAATCGATGGGTGGCTTCATGCACGCTTTTCGAGGACGGAATGGAACACAAATTACGATTTTAAACGAACGAGGTGGGCTTTCTTTTTTTAAATAAGGGCAATGCCCTAAGTATATTTTATGAAAATGATATGAATATTTGTCGTGCCGTGTGTTTTATTCTATGGAACCTATCTGATGTGGCTTTTGCCATCTATAATAATCGAATTCGGGTCTGACTAGGGAGTGAGTCCTACCCAGGCTAGTGTACACCAATGGGGATCATGAGCCATCTTTTGGGTCGGCCGGTCTAGTGACTTGGAATGTGGCCACATTCCTTGTCATCAATGGATCAGATATGGTAGACATCTATGGGAAAATGGTTGATCAACCGACTTTTACGATGGAAATGATTTTAGTGACTTGGGTATTTTTTTTTTAAAGTTAAAACCCCGAGTTCACTCAATGGTGGCATGATAAATACTTTTTATAAAATGGTTTCGGCATGAGTCCATTGAGTGCATCAAGTACTCAGCCCTGTATTTCTTTTTAAAAAATGTGCACTGTATTTCTTTTTAAAAAATGTGCAGGTTGAGCTGTGACGAGCGCGGTGGGTGTTGAGCATAAAAGTGAAGAAGATAACAAATAAAAGATTCCGAATATATTATGTCTTCATACATAGTATAATTCTTCTCTCGAATGCTTCCGCTGAATGTTGTTTCTTTTGAGTTCATTTATTGATGAGATATTGTATTCCTTTGAGTTGTCAGTTGTTGAGATAATACTCTGATTTTATTCGAGCTATTCCATTTATTTTGAGCTATGGTCAAGTTTCGTTGTTTTCCCCTTTCTTCCCTGCTTCTTTAATCCTCACCTAGTCGCGATCAACCGTGTTTTTCTATCCTTAGAAAATGCGGGCGTGACAAGTAATGACCTAATCAAATGTAGTAATATAGAAATCTAAATTATGACGATTTCCACACTTTTTCCCCATTCTGGAATGCCTTCAATCAGACTTCTCCACGATGCTCTTGCAGCTTCTTCTTCTTAACCATCAATGGCAGCTCGTCCGACATCCTCTCCAGCCAATTTCCTATGGCCCCATGATCTTATCAATTATCTCCTTTTGCATCTCCTTATCAATTACTTCATAATAACCACAATTTAGTTCCTTATGAGTACAGATCGCGTATACACTACAATAATATCAACATTAATATTCAACAAGAACAGAAGTTCAGTTTTACTTGTTATTCTTCAGGATAACCACAATTTAGTTCATTATGAGTACAGATCGCATATACACTACAATAATATCAACATTTAATATTCAACAAGAGCAGAAGTTCAGTTTTACTTGTTATTACTTCAGGATAACCAAAGTTTAGTTCATTATGAGTACAAATCGCATATACACTACAATAATATCAACATTTAATATTCAACAAGAACAGAAGTTCAGTTTTACTTGTTATTACTTCAGGATAACCAAAGTTTAGTTCATTATGAGTACAAAACGCATATACACTACAATAATATTAACATTTAATATTCAACAAGAACAGAAGTTCAGTTTTACTTGTTATTACTTCAGGATAACCAAAGTTTAGTTCATTATGAGTACAAAACGCATATACACTACAATAATATTAACATTTAATATTCAAGAAGAACAGAAGTTCAGTTTTACTTGTTATTACTTCAGGATAACCAAAGTTTAGTTCATTATGAGTACAAATCGCATATACACTACAATAATATCAGCATTAAATATTCAACAAGAACAGAAGTTCAGTTTTACTTGTTATTACTTCAGGATAACCAAAGTTTAGTTCATTATGAGTACAAACCGCATATACACTACAAACATGAAAAAAATCTGTTTTACTTCATTAGTTTTAAGCTCATAGATCAATTGCATATACACTACAATAGAGTGTCTCCTTGATATTGTAGATAATCCAGAATTGATCCAATACTAGCTTCTTCATTATTGGTCGATGAAGATCCATCTTCAACCACAGAATTTGTCGGTGTCATTCCTACACCATCGAGCTGCTGATGAATTTCACGTGTGGAATTCTCCATGGATGACAATTGAAGTAGATCGTGAATTGAAGGAATTGTGAAAACTCAGGCAGAACGATCGAGAATTCGATGCAGCAATTGCAAAACGCACGTTTGTTCGACGATACAGCAATTGAAGGAATTTGATCGCGATTGTTCGACGATGCAGAAATTGCAAAACAATCGTGAATTGAGGAAGCAAAACACGATGGAGGTAGAACGTGAATTGAAGGAATTGCAGATTGAGGCAGATCGCGATTGAGGTAGATCGTGGAGATCGATGCAGATTGAAGAAGATGTTGGTGCAGATTGAAGAAGATGTTGATGCAGATTGTACATCTCGGATAAATTGCGAGAAAATTGAAGAAAATTGAGTAAAGATTGATGAAGATTGCGTGAAGATTGAGTGAAGATTGTTTGAAGATCGATGAATTGAGAAGGAAAGAGATTCACGTATTGTTGAAGCTTAATAAACTGATTTCCGAAAATAACCCTCAGCATGTTTTTATTGAATAAAAACTTAAATTAATTGTAAATTAATCCTAACCACAATATTAAAAAAACAGAGGGCCCTAATTTGGTCTCTAGTTCGGCCCTTAAGAATGGTTCGACATTGATCACAACTATATTTGATATATGAAGACCAGATTTAAATACAGAAATGCAGAACACGGTCATACGTAAGACATTTTTAGGTCATAGTTAGTTTATTTTTAGGTCATGCTAACAAAGCATGACCTAAAATGATCTTAACATGACATAAACCCAAATCTTATAATATGACCTAAAACTACTTAATTATGACCTTCCGTGTTTTGGGTTAATTATTGACCATTAGATCATCTAATCCTAGGGCCAAGATTTGGGCTGCATTTCTGGATTTAAACACATACTTGTTTTGATCATCTCCCTATATATATATATATATATATGGGATGTACTAAGATGACAACCCTCTTTATTGTAACACCATACCACCATTTTAAGCCATTGGATCTGAAAATCGTGTGCTTGTCATGCTGCCACGTGCAAAAACACGGAGGGGTAAAATAGGAAATTTCTAATTTTACGTTACCAGATTGCAGTACTGTTCATTGAATATTGCAGCCTTACCACAACAATATTGCAGTTTACCACTACACTGCAATATCTAATACGTAGTAGACCAGTAAACCCGTGTTTTTTCACGAAATTTAATCATAGGCGTCCATAAATGTGATCTAACGGACTATATTGGTGGTATGGTGTTATCCTATCTATGGTGGCACCATAGTACCCCTATATATATATATATATATATATATATATATATATATATATATATATATATATGGTCTTGTTAGGTTGAGATTTATCAACCTAATTGAGAATTGAGATGCAATCTCAGCCACTCATCCAGAATATTTGTGAAATGTCAACAACATGTAGTTTTTTTAATTAATTTTAATTTTTTTTTAATTTTTTTTAAAAATTTTTTAAAAATTTTTTTAAAAATTTTTTAAAATTTTTTTAAAATTTTTTTAAAAATTTTTTTAAAAATTTTTCTATTATTTTTTTTTTAATTTTTTTTTTCAACTACATATACAATTCATGTCAACTACACATCAAATGTCAACAACATTATTCAATAAATACTATTTGACGTGAATTGTACATGTAGTTGATATTATATTGTGTAGTTAACATGAATTGTATATTTAGTTGACATGGATTGTACACATAGTTGACATTATATATGTGTAGTTGACATAAATTGTGTGTGTGGTTGACATGGATTGTACACATAGTTGACATTATATGTGTGTAGTTGACATTAATTGTATATGTAGTTGAAAAATAAAAATTTTAAAAAATAAAAAATAAAAAAAAACGAAAAAATAAATTAAAAAAAAATTTTAAAAAATTTAAAAAAAATTTAAAAAAAAAATTAAAAAAAATTATTAAAAAATTATTTAAAAATAAAAAAAATTTAAAAATAATTAAAAAAAATTAATAAAAAATTAAAATTAAAAATTAAAAAAAATATTTATTGAATAAAATTTACTATGATATTACCATTCTGCCCTTTCATAATTAATTAATCTAAAGATATTTTCCATGTGGAAAAATCTGGACCACTCATTTAATAAAAATGAGTGGCTGATATTGCATCTCATTTCTCAATTAGCATAAAAAATCTCAATTGATCACAATCCTATATATATATATATGGTCTTATTCTAATGTTTATAGCACTCTAATCCAAAATCAAGACCAAATCTCCACCCTTAGATTTTAAAATGAGTGGATGAGATTAAATCTTACGAATCACAATAAATAGTAGACAAAATATCAACAAAGGGGTAATATCGTCATTATGTTATCATATGATAATTTTCGTGAATGTTTTTTTATATCAACATAGTGTATTACAAATATAAACAATATGACATAAGAATATCAACATTAGTACGAGAAAATATCAACACAAATTTATTGAGATTTTTGATGTATTTGTTGATAAAAATCTGGTTATCAACATTTACGAAAACTAAAATAAAAATATCAAATTTCATCATCCGAACGTCGTCGGAACATATGCAATTGAGATCTCGTTGGAATCCTTATATAATTATCTTTAATTTGATATATTTTTTGCGAAAAAATAATTTAAATCGAGAGAATTACGTAAATTTAATGTTTTAAGTTGATTTTAATGAGAAGGATTTGACATTAATACACTCTAATTTTATTTATTAATTTTCTTAATTAAAAATATAATCCATGTGGCATTATTTCAACCGCTAGATCTTCTAATCTAATGGCTAAGATTTAGTCTTAGTTTGGGATTTCTAATTAGTTAACAATTGATCAATCTCTTAATATATATACATATATATATATATGGGGGCATGTTAGTGCCACCACCCCCTTAAAATAACACCATACCACCATTCCTAGCCAATCATTTGTACACGTGGACGAATAATAAGCTGCCACATGGCAAAAAAAAACCCCCCAAAAAAGACGGGCAGCAATGTGTTGGTCTTTAAACAACAATTTTTCTTGAACAGCAATATCCAACACGTTAGACAAAGCATAGATTGTTGTCTAACGTGTTGGATATTGTTGTGTAGCGTTTATAATATTGTTGTATAAGTCGGTGTCACGGTATCATTTTAAGAGGGGTTGTCATTTTAACACAAACCTATATATATGTATGTATATATAGGGGTGCGTTAAAATGACAACACTCTTAAAATGACACTGTGACACTACGCTAGACTGCAATATTATATATGCTAGACTGCAATATTATATATGCTAGACAGCAATCTATAACAATCTATAGATTGCAGTCTAGCGTATTGGATATTGTCGTCTAGCGTATTGGATATTGTAGGCCGCGTCACCTATTGCAGTCTAGAGTATTGGATATTGCAGTCTAGAGTATTGGATGTTGCAGTCCGCGTAAATTTACCCTTGCAAATTTTTTATGATTGTCACATGGCAGCTGATTATCCGTCCACGTGTACAAGTGATTGACTATGAATGATGGTATAGTATTATTTTAAGATGGAATGTCATTTTTAACTACTTACATTGGAGCATAAGATTTAACTGCAATATGATAATACTATAATTAACTATATTTTCAAATTTACTAAATTAAATACTGTATATATTTGTATTCTAAGGAGCTGCAAGGAAATACTCCTATTGGATTGAATTTTGCAATACGTATTTGCATAAATATAGCACTACTAGGGATTAAATTCTTTTGGTAACACGTTTGGCAAAATGTGATAGAAGTTGAAATGCTAAAATTAAATGCTAGCCAGTACTAAATGGAGAATTTTACAACGTTACACTTAATTGAGCTTAGAACTATATACATCCGTACTGAAGTTAGGGTCTTGTTAGGGTGAGATTATTTAGCTAAATTGAGAAATGAGATGCAATATGGGCCACTCATTCAGAATATTTGTGAAATGTCAACAGCATGTAGTTTATGTCAACAGAGGGACATAATTGTAAGTTTATATAAAAAATTTAATTTTTTACTTTTTTTAATTTTTTAATTTTTTTTTAAAATTTTTTTTTCGTTTTTTTTATTATTATTTTTTTAAAATTTTTTTTTTCAACTATATGTACAATTCATGTCAACTACACATCAAATGTCAACAACTTTATTCAATAAATACTATTTGACATGAATTGTACATGTAGTTGACATTATATTGTGTAGTTAACATGAATTGTATATGTAGTTGACATGGATTGTACACATAGTTGACATTATATGTGTGTAGTTGACATGAATTGTGTGTGTGGTTGACATGGATTGTACACATAGTTGACATTATACGTTGACATGAATTGTATATGTAGTTGAAAAATAAAAATTTTAAAAAATAAAAAAATAAAAAAAAAACGAAAAAAAAAATTTAAAAATTTAAAATTTTTTTTTCAAAAATAAAAATAAATAAAAAATAAATAAAAAATTAAAATAAATTAAAATAAAATATAATTTAAAATTTTTAAAAATAAATTAATAAAAAGTTAAAATTAAAAATTAAAAAAAATATTTGTTGAATAAAATTTATTATGATATTACCATTCTGCCCTTTCATAATTAATTAATCTAAAGATATTTTTCATGTGGAAAAATCTGGACCCCTCATTTAATAAAAATGGGTTGTTACAAGCAATCCCCGGCCTTGATTGTGATTGTGGCGGCTCTCCTCCTCTTGACTCCTCTTGCCTACGGCCAAGTGCCGAGTGTGGGCACCGGTCTCGTCAGAGGCATAGTATGTTGCACACGCACTGGAAACTGTGCCAACGGGTCGCCAAGGCTCTCGGGAGTCAAGGTCAACCTGAACTGCACGAATCTCTTGACCGGGGCCCAGACGCTCGTCCAAGGAGTCACCAACAGCGTTGGAGTTTATAACCTCATTCTGCCAAATTTACCGGGCGTGCTGTCAGGCGTTTCCATCGACAGGATCCTAAGATGCAATGTTGTCGTAAAACTTCCTCTCAATTCCACAGTCTGCCCCATCCTCAGCACCGTCAACGGCATCCTTATCGGCGTCCCCACGCTTGTGAACACCCTCCTTAACACGTTGCTCGGTCCCCTTCTTGTTTTTGTTGTTCAGGTGTTGCACGTCGTCGCCATTACTGTTTAAGGGTTGCTAAATTTCATCTACTACGCACGACATAATAATTAAAATGTTGCATCTAAACAAGCACTAACCATGCTTATATGCATGCATATTATTGTACTTTGTTTTGATGCTTCATTTTTGTGAACAATAAGTCGTGTAATAAATCATGGAGAATAAATATTATATATATATATATATATATCCACATATATACTACTCTTTGTGTCTGCGTTTTAATTTATTTGCCAAGTATTAGCAACGCTTTTGGTACTTATGAATGATACTATTGCGAAGCTTGTCTCAAAGAGTTCTCCTAAACTTAATTCTTTATTAAGATACAAAATGAGGTAAAAAATGTGAATACATGCGCGTTCATTATTTGTAAATATAAGTAATTGTAATACTACTTCGTAATGAAAATATTCCTTACAAATTCAACGTGCATATGTAAATAATACTACAAAATTAATTAAATGCCAGGGGGGGAGAACGTCTAGAAAAAAAATACGGAAATTTAATAGTTTTGGGAATTTTGGGACTACCCAAATACTTAGTTTTTGTTGGAAAATAAGAGTCCGCATTAGTTTTTTTTTAAAATAAACTAACTAATTTAAACTAGATAAAATATTAATTTAAGTGAGTTTAATTATTAGACTGAAAACATTGGTCATTACTAGCTGGCATTGATTGAATTTTATTTTGGGGAAGAAATAATGATGTAAATAAATAAGACCTAAATTGTAGCCCAATTAGGAAACAAATTTAGAATTCATCATTTGACTAAATAGATACTATTTTCGTGATGGGATAATGAATTAATGTAGATTGTATAATATGGGCCAATCTCTATTTTTGTAAGCTTAGTGTGTGTTTTTGGTTGGGCTCTCTTTTTCTGTTGGGCCTCTGATCTGCAATTTGCAAATGGAAACTAGAGTACTATTTTCTTCCTAAGCCGAATAATTTTACACATATAGGATTATACATATAGAGATTTAATAAACTAGAGTATTTTATAGTAATTTACTAAATTTAATATATATATTTATATTCTAAGGAGCAGCAAAGAAATTTTGGATAGAATTTGGCAATACGTATTGCATAAATATAGCACTACTGTAGGCAATAACTTCTTTTTATAATACGTTTGACAAAATGCAGTTTATATAAGTTGAAATGCTAAAATTAAATGCTAGCTAGCTAGCTACTTAGGGGTATTTGGTTTGCAAGATTGTATTCGGGATTAAATTTATAATGCGTTAGGTTTATGAGATTCAATCCTACAACTCAATCCTAGATGGATAAGCATGGGATAAATAGTCATAGTTAACCCCTATGACTAAAATAATCTCACAACTCAATCCTAGATTGTATCTTGGTATTATTTTATCTTAGAAACCGAACACTACCTAAATGGACAATTTTACAATGTTAGACTTAATTGAAGCGTAGAACTATTTATAGACCGAAGTAGAATAGCGAATTTGTAAATATGAATAATTGTAGTAGTCAATAATTTCTTTGAAATTCAATAATACTCCCTCCGTCCACCAAAATTTGTCTCATTTTTTCATTTTCGTCCGTCTCCCAAAATTTGTCCCATTTCACTTTTACCATTTTTGGTAGTGGACCACATATTCCACTAACTCATTCTTACTCACATTTTATTATAAAACTAATATATAAAAGTAGGATCCACACTTTTTCAACTCACTTTCCATTACATTTCTTAAAACCCGCGCCCGGTCAAACCGGGACGAATTTTCATGGAGCAAATAGCACTATAAATACTAAGTAGTACTGTATTCCTATAGACTAAAACAAAAGTAGCAATGGGTTACAATAAAAAATGGTGGCTATCCTCCTCTTGGCTCCTCTGGCCTACGGCCAACTGCCCAGCCCAAACCCGAGCGTGCCAGGCCTAATCCCGAATTTGCTCGGCCTAATCAATGCGACCCAATATCACTGCGCCAATGGGTCGTTAGGGATCCCGGGAGTTTCGGTGAACCTGAACTGCACCATTTCCATAGGGTCGGTGGTGACACTCGCCCGGGGCATCACCGGCCCTGATGGAAACTTTTCCTTCCTATTGAATAATATACTTAGTTTGTTAGGCAGATAACTCAGCGGAATCCGACAATGTAAGACCGTTTCTAGCCTTCCTCTCAATTCCACGGTCTGCCCCGTCATCAGCACCGCAACCGGTATACTAATTTCCACCGGTATCGCTTTCGTGAACTTCGGCATAAGCGCGCTGATCGGTCTCGTTGAAAATTTCACTGCGCAGCGGTTTTACGTAGTGATCATTGATACTTAAGTAAGGGGTGGTAAATTACATACTCCCTCCATCCCCAATTAATTGTCCACTTTGGTTCCAGCACGGGTTTTAAGAAATGTAAAAGAAAGTGGGTTAAAGAGTTAATGAAATATGAGTCCCACTTTTATTTATTGGTTTTGTAATAAAATGTGAGTGGAATAAGTTAGTGGAATGCGGGATCTACTTACCATTTATGGTAAAAGTGTGATGCAAAAGATATAGAGAATGACTGAACTGGTAGATAAAGAACTAAAACTTACTGAGAACTTAAGAATATAAAAACTCAATGTAAAAATAATATTCAAAGTATGTCTTTTAAGTTCAACAATGAGGCCTTTATATAGGCAAAGGGAAATCCTAAACTTATGGAAAATAAAACTTAAAAGGAAAATAAGCAAAATAGGAAAACCTAATTTGTAGAAGTAAAAACAATTATTTCTAATATTTTTCCATCTACTAATTATATTAACCAGAAATAAATAAAACAAAAAATATAACTCTTCCAATACTGCATTAAAGTGAAAGTGGGCAATTAATGAGGACGGAGGGAGTAATTAAAACTCTCCTCCATCTACGCACGAGATAATAATTAAAATATATATATTTTAGCAAGCACTAACTATGCTTATATGCATGCACATTATTGTACTTTGTTTTGATGCTTCATTTGTGAACAATAAGTCGTGCATGTAATAAATTAAGAGATAAGAAATAAAGTAAGAAATAGTTAAAGTTTTATTTTGTTTAAAGAAAGGAAATTACTTACTTAGTGATGAAACAATTCAAAATAGAAAGTTCATCACTTATAATGAGGCAGAGGCGGAGGGAATAATTTAATACCACAAAGTCTGTTTCTTAATATTATTGATGGTATCAACATTACATGGATAATGTAGATGACACGTAGTATTCTCGCCAAACTCCATTGACGCTATTAGTTTATCAATAAATAAGTAAATGCTACTTAGTACTTTTCAAGGGGTATACTTTATTATACTATAATAGTAATTCTATGTCATTTTTTATACTATGTCATATCGCAACTCAATTTCCAACTTGTACTCAAAAATATTCTTTTGACAAGCCACATATGGAATCAATATCGTTGAAATTGTAGTTGTGAAACATCTCAAGCTACACTAATGTTTACAATATTAGTTAGTAAATTTTATTATTCATTAAATTTTAATATATTATAAAGGTGGGTGATCAATTGCTAACTAATTAGTAATTTCAAATTAATACTAAATTTTAGGGATTAGATTAGAAGATCTAGTGGTTAAAATAATGTCATATGGATTATATTTTTAATTAAGGAAATTAATAAATAAAATTAGAGAGTATAAATGTCCATTCCCCCTCATTAAAATCATCTTAAAACTTTACATTTACGTAACTCTCTCGATTTAAATTATTTTTTCGTAAAAAATATATCAAATTAAAGATAATTTTATCAGGATTACAACTAGATCTCAATTGCATATGTTCCGATGACGTTCGGATGATGAAATTTGATATTTTTTATTTTAGTTTTCGTAAATGTTGATAACCAGATTTTTATCAACAAATACATCAAAAAATCTAGTAAAACCATGTAAAAATCTCAATAAAACCATATAAAAATCTCAATAAATATGTGTTAGATATTTTCTTGTACTAGTGTTGATATTCTTATGTCATATTGTTGATATTTGTAATACACTATATTGATATAAAAAAACATTCACGAAAATTATCATATGATAACATAATGACGATATTACCATTTTGTTGATATTTTGTCTACTATTTATTGAGATTCGTAAGATTTAATATCATCCACTCATTTTAAAATCTAAGGGTGGAGATTTGGTCTTGATTTTGAATTAGGGTGCTGCTATAAGCATTTGAATATGACCATATATTTATATATATGGATGTAATCAATTGCTAACTAATTACCAATCCCAAATTGAGACCAATTTTCAAGCATTAGATTAGAAGATCTTGTGGTTAATATAATGTCAAAGTGTAATATATTTTAAATTTAAATAATTATTAATTAAATTAAAAGGGTATTAATGTCAAATCCTATATGTAGTAATTATAACTAACTACTTTCTCTCCTCAAAATCATTTCAAATCTTTAAATTTACGTAATTCTCTCAATTTAAATTATTTTTTTGCAAAAAATATATCAAATTAAAGATAAGTTAATAAGGATTCCAACGAGATCTCAATTGCATATGTTCCGACGATGTTCGGGTGATGAAATTTGATAAATTATATTTCAATTTTCGTACATGTTGATAAGCAGCTTTTATCAACAAATGCAACAAAAAATCTCAATGTATTGTAGGCAAAATCTCAATATTATGCATGTCCAATCTCAATAAAAATGTGTTGATATTTTCTTGTCCTTGTATTGATATTCTAATGTCATATTGTTGATATTTGTAATACACAATGTTGATATAAAAAAACACCCACGAAAATTATCATATGATAACATAATGATGATATTACCCTTTTGTTGATATTTTGTCTACTATTTATTGAGATTTGTAAGCTTTAATCTCATCAACTCATTTTAAAATCCAAGGATGAAGATTTAGTCTTAATTTTGGATTAGGGTGGTATAAGCATTAGAATAGGACCCTTTATATATATAACTTATTATTCCATATAATAGTATAAATTATTGGACCGGGCCGTCACAATTGTTGTGAATAATGTACATAACGCGGCTGGCCTCCCAAAAATAGGCCAAATCGCAAAAAGTAACGTGATTGCTAGGCTCCCTCTGCCCCATCCTCGGCACCATACTTAGCGCCGCTCTCAGTATCGTCGACACCGTCGTTGACGCGGTGCTCAATGTCGTTGTTAATATTATTGCGTTGTCGTTTCAAATCACTCTCACTACTTAAGGGGTGGTGTATTATAATTAAAAGTCTTCTCCATCTACGCACCAGATAATAAAATGAAGTACATCTAAGTAATTAGCACTAACCATGCTTATAGTTATACGCATGCATATATTACTCCCTCCGTCCCACAAAAGATGTCACACTTTTCTTTTTAATTTGTTCTATAAATGTCACATTTCCATTTTTAGAAAAAATTCTCTCTCACATTAATGTAAAAATTATATTTTCTCTCTTCATCTAACACATAAAATAAAATTTCCTAAAATTCTGTGTCATCCCACAAGTGTGACATCTTTTGTGGGACGAAGGGTGTATACTACTTTGTTTTCATGCTTAATATTGTATCCCTTTAATTAACTCATTCGTGTAATAAATAATGGAGAATTAATTAATATTATACTACTACTACTTATTGTATAAATAGTTTGATACTATTACAAAGCTTCTCTCAAATATTTCTCTTAAACTTAGGATAGTAATATAATATAATTACATGCACTCTTTCCTTTTTAATCCGTCCCACAAAAATGTGTACTTTCTAATTTTGGAAACTATTTTATCTGTAATGAGGTGTGACCCATTCTCCACTAACAATATTTTAATTACTTTTTCTCTCTACCTGTCTCTTACTCTACTAATTTTACATTAAAACCTGTGCCGAACCCCAAAGTGCATATTTTTTGGGGACGGAGAAAGTATTTTCTATATTTATATATATATATAATAATTATATATAAGATTTAATCTTTTTTACTCATATGATATATTACTAACTATATTTTGTAATTTACTAACTTAACTACTCCCTTCGTCCCATAATAGATGTCACACTTTCCTTTTTAGTTTGTCCTAAAAAAAATGTCACATTTCTTCTTTTGGAAAGACTCTCACGTTAATATAAACTAGTGTTATCACCCGTGCTATGCACGGGACATAAGATTTTTAAATAATAAAGATAAAGAAAATATAATTATGTTTATATATGTATTAATTAAAATAAGCATCCATATATAGCACTCCCTCTATCCACTTAAGATGACACGTTTTCCTTTTTAGTTTGTCCCAACTAAGATGACACATTTCATTTTTTGGTAACTTTTTTCTCTCCAATTAATACACTCAACCACTTTTTCCCACTCCTATTTAAATATTCATCTTTCTTTATTTCTATATTTTAATACTTACACCCACCTTTACTCTCTCTAATTAAAGTACATTAATCAATAACTCCTAAACTCCTGTGCCGGCTAAGAAATGTGTCATCTTAGTCGAGATGGAGGGGATAGTAACTTTTTTCTCTTTCTTACTTTATTATCTCTACTTTATTCACTTCTTTCTTACTTTATTATCTCTACTTTATTCACTTTTTATTTTATTCTCTCTATATTTTCTTTTTTTTACTTCTTTTATCTATTTATTTAACACACTTAACGTTTCTTTCTTAAACTTCGTGTCGAAAAAGTTTCACCTCAACTATGAGAAACCATATGAAGAAAAAATGGAGTAGCATATTTTTGGAAAAATTAATAATTTTAGGGATCAAAATATCTTAAATATATGGATGCAAATGATATAGCATGAGTATATTATACATTAAATAAATAGAATTATATAAAATATCAAACCATAATGCATCTCTAATTTCCTTCAAACTAAAGTTGAGATTTTTCTTTCCATATATTCATTTTGCTAAAGATATGAAAAGGCTACAAAAGTTCAGCACGACTTATTCCGTTAAATAAAATAAAATTTAATAAAATATCAACTAATTTGTCTTTATTTCAGAATATTTAATTTAAAAATATTTTTAATAATAACTAAAACTTGTATTAAATTATGAATATTTCAATTATATTTTTCATAGGTCCAATTAGTATTAAATGATTATATGTATAAGATTGTCCCTAATGAGTAGTATTATCAGAATTAATTTTATATTTTATAATCAATGTAATTATTTTAATTATTAAAAATATAGTCCAGATAAGAATCATGCCCACGTTTTATTATAATTGCTATGGTGATCCAAACCATTTTTTTAGCAAATTGATTTATTTTTTTGCATAGTTGAAAACTGAAAAGCATTTTATACAACAATAACACTTCCACATTTTCATGCGTATTATTTAATAGACAATATTATTTTCTTTAATGGAGTAGTTTATAGTTTATCTTGTCTCATGACATTCTCAAAAGTATTTAGTAGATTCAACAAATTAGGCGACAAAGCAAAAACTGTGCGTATTGATATCTCTAAATTATATTTTTCAATATCAATATGTTGTACACAAATGTTTAAAGTAGTGTAATTTAGAATTTTTTGGATGACTTTATTACTTTAGATATAGATTCGCAAGAAACACGGTGTGAGAAGCAGTATAAAACATAAAACTTAATGTAAAACTAATAAAAATGAATCTGAGTTTACTACAACCCAAAATAGGGCGGCGCGACTCCTCTTCTCCAAAATTTCACCTTTGAACTCTCCATTTCAGTTTCACGCCATTTTCTCTTGATTCCTTCAGTTTTCCTCTTTTACTCCATGTTTCTATTAACTGGCCAAGAACCATCCAAGTCTTTGGTGGACCTCAGCAGAAATCTGTCGCCACGATAACATATCGAACCTCCTAGAAATCTTCGCGGCTAAATAAACTCCCGTACCCATTCTTCATTTGTCAATCGAGAAAATCCGATCTATCTCTTTCTATCAAACACGCTTTGAGAAGTTAATTCCATATCGTCCAAATCCCCTCTCGTGTTAATTGACTGCAGCTTGTGATACTGATACCTCTATTTCTCTCTTTTATTTCTCTAATTTGTGTGGGGTTGGATAAGGAGATGCAGATGCAGTGGCTCGGCAGCCAGTCACGATGGCTCCGCCGCTGCGGAGGTACTCATCGGTCGGTGGTGAGGTCGGCAACTTAATCTCCATCACTACTCAAATGACATCCAATCTCGATTACTCAGCATCACTCTAATGACATTCGAGTGTTATTTATAATGGTCTAAAGCTTCTTCGGAAAGCTAACTTTATATTTTTAAATTATATATGTTGCATGCTATAATTGTGTAGCTCTTGCCACAAGAATTTTTTATTGGACCGATTTTAATTCTCTTGCATGCTCTCTTTCTCGGTAAATATTAAACAATACATCAATATTAAAACAATCAATCTTTTCAATAAATTGAATACATGGCTCAAGGAATTGCTTTAGCTGAAAATGGTTTTCCCAATAAATAATTTTACTATCAATGGCCAATTGCTTTCCCGAACAAATAGTTATACTATCGATGGACAATTAACTTTTTCGGAAGATATAACATTAGTTTGTCCACAATTTATCATGTTTCCAGCCAAAAATAATTTCATACAACTCTTACTTTATATATTGATAGATATACTATTTTCTCTCTCCATCTAACACACAAAACATCTCCTAAAATTCTGTGTCATTCTTCAACTATGCCATCTACTATGGAACGGAGGGAGTATATTTTAAGATTTAATGCTTTTCTAAAACTATATTATTAACTAATAAATTCTAAGAAGCAGCAAAGAAATACTGGATTGAATTTTGCAATACGTATTGCATGAATTTAGCACTACTGTAGGCGATAACTTCTTTTGGTATCACATTTGACAAAATGCAGTTGATACAAGTTGAAATGGTAAATTTAAATGCTAGCGTTACACTTAATTGAAGCTTAAAACTATTTACATACTGAAGTATATCGAAGCATGCATTCATTATTTATAAATATGAATAATTTGTACTACTACTATTCAAAAGGAGTTTCAAATTCAACTCCAAATAGTACTCCCTCCGTCCCACAAAGATTGTCTCATTTTTTCATTTCTATCCGTCCCACAATATTTGTTTCATTTCACTTTTTTATCATTTTTGGTAGTGGACCTCATATTCCATTAAATAAGTCCTACTCACCTTTTATTATAAAACTAGTATATAAAAATATGACCCACATTCCACTAACATTTTCAACTCACTTTATGTTATATTTCTTAAAACCCATGCCCGGTCAAAGTGAGACAATCTTTGTGGGACGGAGGGAGTAATGCATAAAAAAGCGGAGCAAATAACACTATAAATAGTTATGCATTCCCATAGATTAAAAAAAAAAAACATGTAGCAGCAATGCAATCCCCAGCCTTGATTGTGGCGGCTCTCCTCCTCTTGACTCCTCTTGCCTACGCCCAAATAGGCACCGCGTCTTCACCGGCGTAATATGTTGCACACCTACTGGAAACTGCGCCCCTGGGTCACCAAGGCTCGCGGGAGTTACGGTGAACCTGAACTGCAAGATGCTGTTGAACCGGGTGCAGACGCTCGTCCAGGGAGTCACCAACAGTGTTGGAGTTTTTAACATCAGTTTGATACTTTTACCGGACCTGCTGATAAACGCTCCCACTGACAGGATCCTAAGATGCAACGTTTTCGTAAACCTTCCTCTCAATTCCACAGTCTGCCCCGTCCTCAGCACCGTCGACGGCATCCGTACTCGGGATCCGACGCTTGTGAAACTCCTCTATAACGGTCTGCTGGGTCCCGTTTTTTATTTTGTTGTTCAGGTGCTGCGCATCGTCACTAGTAGTACTACTTAAGGGGTGCTAAATTACGTATCGTAATTAAAAGGCTTCTCCATCTAAGCACGAGAAAGTAATTAAAATGTAGATATCTAAGCAAGTACTAACCATGCTTATATGCATGCATATTATGTGTACTTTGTTTTGATGCTTCATTTTGTTAATAATAAGTCGTGTAATAAATCATGGAGTATTAATATTATAATATACTACTATATATTTGTATCTGCACTGTTATTTACGGAGTATTATTCTCTCTCTTACTTTACCATTTCTTCATTTATAAAACGAGTGCAGAAAAGTCAAAGTGACTCCTAATTTTACACTTTTCCGTCTCATAAAAATATAGGCAATTGACATGACATGGGAATTAAAACAAAATTGGTAAAGTAAGAGAGAGTGAGGAAAATAGTATGGTAAACAGGTAAAGTAAGAGAGAGTGGGAGAATGGTAGTTAAAGTAATGTTAGTGGATAGTGGGACCTACATTATTAAATTAATATAACTTTCTAAAAATTGAATGCACATATTTTTGTGGGACGGACGAAAATGGAAAGTGCACATATTTTTATGGGACGGATGTAGTAATAAAATGTGACATGAAATGAGTTAGTCTTAATCTGGGACTGAGGAATTACCATGTCAAATAAAATATCACACCCCCAAATAAAAAGATCTGAATCTGCCACTGAGTTGACATATTTATGTCTTTGTGTTAACATTTAAATATAGATTTTAACACAAAGACATAAGTCAACTCGATTTGTGTTAACACACTAATGTCATAAAATTATGTTTTATATATAGAATTAATAAATTAGCAAATTAAGCTAGTTAACAACTTAATAGGACTCTATTGATATGTGTATTAAGGTAATTGTATGTGAACAACTAAACCATGCATTTATAGCTTAGAAAACTAAAAACAAAAGTGAAGTCGGGGCATTACAATATGCTGGCCGTCTAGTCCTGAATATATATTCTTGGTAAAACATACATATGATAAAATAGAATCACGTTAAAATGCATATATTACTCCAATTCAAAACTAATTAAGACCAATTATACATTATTAGATTTTAAAACGAGTGAATGAGATTAAAGAACACGAATCTCAATAAATACTATATAAAATGTAAATATGGGTAAAATCGTCAATTTATCATAATATGATAATTTTTATGATTATTTTAATATAAACATATTGCATTACAAATATCAACACAGTGATATAGATATTTCAATATACGTTCACGTAAACTTCAACAAAGTGATATAGATATTTCAATATATGTACATGTAAACTTCAACAAAGTTTTATTGATATTGTACATGCATTGGGTCGAAACTTTTTCATGTATATATATCAATATAAAATTCGCTTATCAACATATACGAAAATTGAAATAAAATTTATAAAATTTCATTATCCGATCATCGTTGGAATATATGCAATTGAGATCTCGTTAGAATCCTTATTGAATTACTTTTAATTTGATATATTTTTTCGAAAAACTATTTTAAATAAAGAGAGTTATAAAAATTTAAAGTTTTAAGATGATTTTGAGGAAAGAGAAAGTAATTAGTTTTAACTAGCATATATAAAATTTGACATGTATTTAAGAATTTTTAAATTTAAAATATAATTCACTTAGGTATTATTATAATTAGTAGATCTTCTTATATATGTACTAATAACTAAGAATTGATCTTAGTTTGAGACTGCAATTGATCACTATCATGATAAAATATTCATAAATTTATTAGACTTTTAGCGCTACCGTTGCCAATAACTTTTTTAGGTATTACATTTGACAAAATGCACTTTTTTTGTTTTGACAAAATGCCCTTGATATAAGTTGAAATGCTAAAATTAAATTAAGAATTGTACAATGTTAGGCTACCTGAAGATATAAGTTGAAATTAATGTTGTACAATGTTAGGCTACTTGAGGCTAAGAACTATTTGCATTAAAAAATATATCAAAGCATGGTGCATTATTTGTAAATATGTACAGTGAGACTGCGTTAGAATAGCGTAAGTAAGTTAATGTGTTAATTGTTAACTAATCTGTATTGACATTTTTAAGCATTAAAAAATATATCAAAGCATGGGTGCATTATTTGTAAATATGTACAGTGAGACTGCGTTAGAATAGCGTAAGTAAGTTAATGTGTTAATTGTTAACTAATCTGTATTGACATTTTTAATACAAATATTGTTGATTAGTTAGTTAGTAGTGTATTGATTATATCCCTATGAATAATTGTAGTACTCCCTCCGTCCCACTAAAACTTAACTATATTTTTCAGTCATAATAATTCTCGATTTCCTTATATTTCGATTATGTCTAGTTTCCAAATTTTCAGGCGTAACTAAACTCGGTATATCCTATTCCAGTCTCGTGCTTTATACACATACATTATCATGATACATTGATACTGATGGAAGCAACACTCGAATAAGATAAAACAATGAAAAAATACTAAGTCTGCTGCAGCAAAATTGGTACAACTATAAAATATATACTCTTTCGTTCCATAGTAGCTAGTGAGGTCATGTAACCATATTTGTACTTTCATAGTATTGGAGTCATTTACTTTTTCAATAAAAGTCAACATATTTCTTGTTACTTACTTTACTCTCTCTTATTTTATTCACTCTCCATCTCTACCTTTTTCATTTCCTACTTTATTTTTCCTTCACTTAACATAATTTTTCTTAAATCATGTATCGAAAAGAATATCTCCACTAATATATAACGGAGGGAATAATACCTAAGTGACAAATACAACAAATATAATTCCTAACCAAAAATCATTTAAATCACATAGTATAAAGAGCCATAAAAGAACAAAGGAAAAATGAAAAATCTTAGTCATATTTAATTTTGACATTCCATAATAATATGTGAGAAACATCGTGCTAGATAATTTACAATTAAGAAATCACCCTGGACGGAGAGCGTTATATTACTAACTTAATATTATTTAATTGCTAACTATAATTAAATAATAGCCATTAGATAATTAAATGAAGGGCCTAGATCATCATCCCAGGAATGTCAATATGGTCAATAAAAAACATCAATAAGAGTATTAAGGTCAATTTACAACAAATTAATTGTAACTAATTTTTAAAAAATATCTCTAAACTTTAAATGATTATAATTATCTTGATTTAAATTATTTTTTCACACAACATATATCAAATTAATGATAATTTAATAAGGTTTCCAACGAGATCTCAATTGCATATGTTTTGAGATCGAAATCTGATTTTTTTTTATGAATTTTCGTATTTTTTTGTCAAGAAGATAATGTCAATATAACTAACAAAATATATCAACTTAATACATGTAAAACGTCAATACGAAACTGTGTTGACATATTCAATACATGGTGTTGTATTCAATTCATTATGTTGACATTTTGATCTGAAACCCTAAATTTAGAATTTTTAATATTAAAAAAAATGAATTTACATGTGATAATTTATAGACCATTAGATCTTTTAAATCTTATGGTATTAAATTAATTGTAATTAGCAATTAAGGAGAGAGTTAGTAATTGATCACATCCCAAGGAACCTTATGGTATTTACATAGCACAATATTATACTCCCTCCGTCCCATTAAAGATGACTCACTTTCCTTTTTGGTTTGTCCAACCAAGATGACTCATTCTCTTACTTTACTCTCTCCATTTAACACACAAAATAAAGTTGTATAAAATCTCATGCCGTTCAAGAAAGGGATCATCTTCCTTGGAACAAAGAGAGTTCTATATATCTTTTGTACGGTAGAAATGGCTCGTAGAGGATATAGAGGGTATACAAGACTCAAAAATATACAAAGAATGATTTATATAAATAAAGTACAACTGTACAAAAAACGGCTCAGTTGACAAATACTCAGATTGAATTATTGCATAAAATTTGGCAGTGCCTATTGCCTAAATAAAGAATGCAAGTCTTACATGAGCACTAATGTTGCCAATAACTCATTTTGGAGTTACGTGGTTTGACACAATTCATTTGATGTCATTGTAAACATGTCTAATTGTAGTAGTATTTAATAATGAATTTAACCGCATTTCAAATTCAACGCATACACGTAAATAATACTACTCCACAAGATTGATTTAATGCAATTCCATCGCCTGTCCCATCCTCAGCACCCTTAATTACATAGGATTATATAATTAAAATTTTAAAATGGAATGAATAAGAAATAAAATACTAATTAATTGTTTTCAAATCTATATATATATATAAAAGGCAAGTTTTGGCTTTATTTTAAAATATTTATAAGTGCTGTCCTCATTTTAGAGTATTTATAAGTTATGAGATCAATTTGAATATTTATGGAATAACTTATTCCTTCCAATGGCCATTACATGCATAAACGTATAGTTATCACCATATTATATTTATGTATATTTATGTTACATTGTCACCACGCCAAAGAGCAAGGAGAATAATTTGGGTGTTACTTTCTAAAAACATCTAAAATTCATTGCATTTAAAGAGCTTCATTGAAAGTTTTAGAGCTAAGAATGATAATTCGTTGTAAATATAATTTTAAAATCATATATTGCAGTTCCATCTTAAATGTAGCATTTTTTATAATTAAAAATTATTAATTGTTTCTTATTAGGAGTAATTTGTAACCGCCGCATTTATGATTTCTTTATAGTACTTTATACCTATTAACATGTATCATTTGCAAGTTTTTATTTCACTTCTTCATTGTCTCCCCTCTTCATCACAAATTTTCGGTAAAAATAAAAATTTGTTCACTTGAGAGAATTCACATTCCTTAACGATCTACAACCTAATAATACTTCATCAGTAGTGATTCGAGTGCGGTGCTTGTGTGTTTATGAATTCATTAAACATGGAAAAACCAATGTAATCTCCTTGAAATATGTGTTCCGCAATCAGATGGTATGCGTGTCATTGCTTAGCTTATTAGTACTATTTTTTTGAAATCTATCTAAAACTAAAATCACTCATTGTTTATTTTTCTATGCAGGGAACAATGATTCAAGGCGTGGTTCCAAGAAATTTTTAGAATACTTTCATCTTTCCTCATTGTCTTGTCCCATTGTATCACGAATTATCTGCATAAAGAAGAATTTTTCTCGGTATGGTTATTACTCTTTATCTATAGTAGTACATTTGTATGAGATTATTTTGTTTCAGTGATGTTAGTTCATATTTATGTTTTTTCTTAATGTTAGTTTGTTTTATTTTTTGTTAGTCTTGTTTTAAGTTTTCCATCCAGGCTATAATAATCCTTTTTTTTCACAAATATAGAAATCACATAAGCTTCTGACTATCTATAATATTTTGAAGATACAACTTTACACATTTGTCGTTAATTTCATCACTCCATAGTTTTCATACAAAGAAAATACCTAAGCAACAAAATGACGAAAAGAAGCAAAGAAGACAAATATCATAAACTATCACATTAATTTTCGCGCATATGCATAAATCATTTATTTGGGAATTAAGGGGCAAAATAAGGCTAAGAAGAGTTAACGGGATATTGGAGTTTGTGTTTTATTATTTATTTATTTTTATTTTGCTATTATTATTATTGTACAATGAAGGTTGTTCACATATAAGTTTTTTCATGTTTTACGAACTATTGTTTTATTGTTCTAATGTTATATGTGTGTGTTTTTTTTATTTATTCTGTACATCATTTTATCTTTTTATGATGATATCATTGTCTTTTTAGTTGTATATTAAATATTTTATATCAATTTAATATTGATAGTATTTTAGTATTGAAGTATGTATTTGTAACAATGATAATTTTTCTTTTGCTGTAGTGACCGAAAGGTGTCATAATTAATAAATATTTTCATGTTGGTTTAATTTAAAATTTATTTAATTTTATATTTATAATTATTTAACATATTGTCACTATAGTCCTCCTACTATATTTTTTAATTTTTAATCATGTAATGATTGATTTTTTTATTTTATTTAGTTTATAAAATATCTAATTAATAGAACAATAAGATTATGTGTTGCGCATAGCGCGTGGGCTAACACTAGTTGATATAAAGCGGCACTATAGATATACCATCATTGTGTTATCATTTCTTTTCTCGCTAAACTGGAAATATTTAATTCGCTAAAAAAAGTTCTTTGAAGAGTTTAAAGATTTAAAAGCCCCTCACTCTCAATCATGAGTGCCGGTTAAGTTTGAACACTAAGTGTTAAGAAATATACAAAAGAAAGTCTTCTAGCCTAATAATTAAAAATTAATTTTTAGTTTGAGATTATTAATTAATTAAGAGTAAAGGCCAAATGTGGTCCCTAACATATGACCGTTTTATTAATTTGGTCTTTAACATTATCTTTTTGATTATTTGGTCCCTCACAAATAAACTCGGACCCGAATCGGTCCTCACTTAACAGAACCGTCAAAAAATAGACGATGACCGCAATTTGACTATATTAAATTACTAATGGTAATTAATTATACCTAATTATAATTCTTTTCCTATTAGCAAAATTGGAAAAAAGATAGTATCAGTTGCAAAATGAAATGAATAATTTGTAATTTAATAGGAATTAAGAATTATAATTAGTTATAATTAATTACCATTAGTAATTTAATATAGTCAAATTGCAATCACTGTCTATTTTTTGACGGTTCTGTTAAGTGAGGACCGATTCGGGTCCGAATTTATTTGTGAGGGACCAAATAATCAAAATGATAATGTTAAGGACCAAATTGATAAAACGGCCATATGTTAGATACCACATTTGACCTTTACTCATTAATTAACCATGGGTTATACTTCTGATAAAATATTCATAAATTTATTAGGCTTTTAGCGCTACTGTTGCCATAAATTTATTAGGCTTTTAGCGCTAGTGTTGCCAATAACTTCTTTAAGTATTACGTTTGATAAAATGTACTTGATACAAGTTGAAATGCTAAAAATATATTGTGAATTGTACAATGTTAAGTTGAAATGCTAAAATTAAATTGAGAATTGTACAATATTAGGCTACTTGAGGAAATAAGTTGAAATGCTAAAATTAAACTGACAATTATACAATATTAGGCTACTTGAGGCTTAGAACTATTTGCATTAAAAAATATATTATTTGTAAATATGAACAATGAGTCGCGTTAAAATACTATCTAACTTAATGTGTTAGTTGCTAACTAATCTATACATCTATTGACATTTTTAATACAATATGTTGATTAGTTAGTACTCTCTCCATCCAACGTTATTTGAGTCACTTCATTTTTTGCACTCGTTTTGAGAAAATTATAATAAATAGTTAAAGTGAAAAAATAGTACAGTAAGAGAGAAAATAGAAAGGAAAGACCCTTCTCTACATTATTCTCTCATTTACTTTATTTTTTCTCTACTTTAACTATTTATAATTATTTTTTTAAAACGAACGCTAGAAAGAAATGACTCAAATAATATGTGATGACTCAAATAATGTGGGAAGAGGGAGTAGGACTACGTTTGATTACACCACTATGAATAATTGTAGTAGCATTTAATACGACTTTCAAATTCAACTCTAAATAATGCAAAAAAGGGTAGCAAATACCACTATAAATAAATAGGTGCATTCGCATAGATTAAAACACAGCAAAACAAATATTTAAAAAAAAAAAAAAACAGGTAGCAATGGGTTATAAGCAATGGCAATCCCCGGGCTTGATTGTGATTGTGGTGGCTCTCCTCCTCGCGACTCCTCTTGCCTACGGCCAATTACTGCCGGATAGTCGCTTGGACATCATTGGCAGACTCTGCTGCACACCCACCGGAAACTGCTCCCCTGGGTCGGAAGGGATCCAGGGAGTGGCGGTGAGCCTTAACTGCACCCCTATCTTGTCTGCGGTGGGGCCGGCGGTCACTGCCGTCACTGGCCTCAATGGAGTTATTTTCCTCACTACGCCAATTTTAGGTACCAGGTTAGGCCCGGTCGTGAACGGAATGTCAACATGTAACGTTGTCGTTGGCCTTCCTCTTAATTCCACGGAGTGCCCCATCCTCAGCACCATCACCGGCACGCTTACCAGCACTACCTCTTTCGTGAGAACCTTCGGTAACAGGGCGCTCGGTCTCGTTGTGGTCCTTGTCACGAATGCGTTTCAAGTCGTGCCCAATAATGTTTAAGGCCGGGGTAATATACTACATAGCATAATAAAAATGTTACATCAAAACAATCACTAACATATATGCATGCATATTATTGTACTTTGTTTTGATGCTTCATTTTGTAATAAATCAGTGAGAATATTTAGTACTACTATTTAGGGTCTTATTCTAATGCTTATAGCACCCTAATCCAAAATCAAGACTAAATCTCCACCCTTAGATTTTAAAATGAGTGGATGAGATTAAAGCTCACAAATCTCAATAAATAGTAGACAAAATATCAACAAAAGGGTAATATCGTCATTATGTTATCATATGATAATTTTCGTGGGTGTATTTTTATATCAACATTGTGTATTACAAATATCAACAATATGATATAAGAATATCAATATTAGTACAAGAAAATATCAACACATATTTATTGAGATTTTTACATGGTTTTATTGAGATTTTTTGATGTATTTGTTGATAAAAATGTGGGTATCAACATTTACGAAAACTAAAATAAAAAATATCAAATATCATCATCCGAACGTCGTCGGAACATATGCAATTGAGATCTCGTTGGAATCCTTATTAAATTATCTTTAATTTGATATATTTTTTGCGAAAAAATAATTTAAATTGAGAGAGTTACGTAAATTTAAAGATTTGAGATGATTTTGAGGAGAGAGAAAGTAGTTAGTTATAATTACTACATATAGGATTTGACATTAATACCCTTTTAATTTAATTAATAATTATTTAAATTTAAAATATATTACACTTGGCATTATATTAACCAAGATCTTCTAATCTAATGGTTGAAAATTGGTCTCAATTTAGAATTGGTAATTAGTTAGCAATTGATTACATCCCCTACTATTTATATATGCGTTTTTATTTACGTACCATTCAACAACCTAATAAGCAACTTCACCGCTATAATGATATAAATACATACAAAGCTTGTCTCAAAGATTTCTCCTAAACCTAATTCTTAAAAGACATAAATGAGGTAGACAGATGAGAAGAAGCAAAATTGTAATTCTGTTCTTCAAAATAAATAGGATTGCATAATTTAAAATTCAAATGTCATGAATATGAAAAAAAATTATATACTCCCCCATTCCCCAATTAATTGTCTATTAGTTGACGGTGATGCTTGTTTTAAGAAACTGTTTGACTTTGTTAAGAAAACTGAGGGGGAAAAGCTAGTGGATAGTGTGTCATACTTTTATGTATAAAGTTAATTGTAATTGTGAGTAAAATGAGTTAGCAGAATATTATATCAACCTATCAAAAATAGTATTTCCTCTGTTCCCTCATAGTTGAGGCAGAACTTTTCGACAGGGAGTTTAAGAAAGGCTTATTTAGTGTCACGGCTGCTTGTTTGCTGACTGGTCGTCTAGTGCTGAATATATTCTTGGTAAAACATACATATAAGAAATACTACTACATATTTGTATTCTAAGGAGTAGTAGGACTTTTGAAAGAAGTAAAGGATTCAATTTGGCAATGCCTATAGTTGCTATTAACTTTTTTTTTTTTTTACGTTTGACAAAATGCACTTGATACAAGTACTACTAATGTATAGAATTTTACTCTCTTTGTTCCTTGATAAATGAGACATTATTTATCAGTACGAAGATTAAGAATAGTGTTTAAGTAGACGGTGAATAAAGTAAAAGATCAGCTGGGGCAGGGGGGCCATGGGCCCCTCAGCCATTTTACAATTACTTATATATAACATATGTATAGAGCTATGTTCAAGGATATTTCTAGCTAAGCCGGTTCCTTAGTTCGCCTACCATTTGCACGACCTGAGAACAAAACCCTTCAGGCCAACTTGTCTTGCATTTTATTTTCTCTTTTATGTTTAATACCCTATTATGTTAGTATAATACTATTATAGGTTTTGTGATTTTCTCAGAGTTAGTAATTTTATGCAATGAATTTCACAAACTAATACTAGTATTTATTAACTTCACAGTTTAAGAAAATAAATTAATTCAAAAATTGACTTTGTCTCCACACGTTTTTATAGTTTCTATTGTTCATATTTTAATTTCTCTTTTATGTTTAATACCCTATTATGTTAGTATAATACTATTATAGGTTTTATGATTTTCTCAGAATTAGTAATTTTATGTAATGAATTTCACACACTAATACTAGTATTTATTAACTTCACCGTTTAAGAAAATAAATTAATTCAAAATTTGACTTTGTCTCCACATGTTTTTATAGTTTCTATTGTTCATATTTTAATTATTTTCACTATCTATCTGTTCCTCTTATCGATCCCTCCTATTGCTTATGTGGCAATGCATCATGATCGGCTTTGGACAATATTGAAACTAAAAAAACTAAATAATTATCAATCAGACATTCGGGCCCCCATCCGTAAATTCCTGGCTCCGCCACTGTAAAAGACAATAAAGTAAGAGAGAGGATTACTTTTTTGTCAAAAATAGAAATAAAGCAATTATGTTGAAACATTCCGAAATAGATTAATGACTCTAGTAACATGGAACAGAGTGAGTACAACATTAGGCTGACTTGTAGCTTAGAATTATTTGCATACTGAAGTCGAAGATAACAAGGCATGCATTCATTATTTTTAGATATGCTATAATTACACTATTCAATAATGAACAGACGACTTTCAAGTTCAACACTTAGATGAGTTTCAAATTCAACATTTAAAGCATTTTTGTTTATATAATTTCATTCCTAGATAAGTTATCTAGTCGACTAAATATCCGTTTAGATGTAAATAATGCAATAAGGAGGGAGGAAATTAAATCAAAATAGAAATGGGTTGTAAGCAATCCCCAGCCTTGAATGGTGGGTCTACTTACCTAAAATAGAACAAAGTAAATGGACTTTACATCACGGACATCCAAAAATGGCAATATGAGACTCTAAATTATGGACGGAGAGTTGTTACGGCGTGTAATAAATCTTGGAGAATAGTACACCCACCATCCCGTCATAATTGAAGCACTTCTTTTTGGCACAGAGATTAAGAAACAAAAGTTTATTTTGTTGAGTGGAGGGAGAGAAAAGTGAGAGAGTAAAAAGTAGAGAAAAAAAGGTAAGAAAGATATTGTAGTAGGTAAGGAAAAGTGAGTTAATTATAGTCATATACTTTCTTCTCTGGTGCCTCAACTCCATTGACGATCGTGCACCGCGCCTCCATTAACGACTGCTTTCTTCTTCGGCCGTATAGCTATCCACTATTGTTGGTCCTTTCAAGGCTTTCTTCTTCTCATTGCCAAAGTCCTTTCAAAGCAATTATGTTAAAACATCCCAAAATAGATAATGAATCTAGTAACATGGAACAGAGGGAGTACAATATTAGACTGACTTGTAGCTTAGTATTATTTGCATACTGAAGTATAAGATAACAAGGCATGCATTCATTATTTTTAGATATGATATAATTGCACTAATCAACAATGAACAGACGGCTTTCAAATTCAACACTTAGATGAGTTTCAAATTCAACATTTAACGCATTTTTGTTCATAGAATTTCATCCCTACATGAGTTATCCAGTCTACAAAATATCCACTTAGATGTAAATAATGCAAAAAGGACGGATGAAATTAAATCAAAATAGAAATGGGTTGTAAACAATCCCCGACCTTGAATGGTGGGTCTACTTAACTAAAATAGAATAAAGTAAATGGACTTTACATCACGGACATCCAAAATGGCAAAATGAGACTCTAAATTACGGACGGAGAGCTGTTAAAGCGTGTAACAAATCTTGGAGAATAGTACTCCCTCCATCCTGTCATAGTTGAAACGCTTCTTTTCGGCACAAAGTTTAAGAAAAAAAATGTTTATTGTGTTGAATGGAGGGAGAGAAATGTGAGAGAGCAAAAAGTAGAGAGAAAAAAGTAAGAAAGATAATATAGTAGGTAAGGAAAAGTGATTTAATTATTGTCATATACTTTTTTTTTCTGGTGCCTCGACTCCATCGACGAACGTGCACTGCGCCTCCTTTCACGACTGCTTTCTTCATCGGCCATACAGCTATCCACTATTGTTGGTCCTTTCAAGGCTTTCATCTTCTCATCGCCAAAGTCCTTAGCTAGGAATTTTGTGTATTCTTCATCTGTCACCCCTTGGATGATGTGAAAGCTAAATGGCTGCGAAGTCCAAGGGGTGACTGAATGAAAATTAGTGTTAGTGGAATGTGAGGTGCATTTCCTAAATTGAAATTTTTTTCTATTTTTAGTAAACGGACCAAAAATAAAAGAATTTTTATTTTTAGGAACAAAAGTAATATTAGATCATTGTGAAATGCGAGTATAAGAATTTAACGAAATGTTGGTCCAATACCTAAAATTGAAAAAAATTAAGTACTATGATTTAAAATTGTGGACGTCCCAAAAGTAGCACATTGGGGCATTATTTCATGGCCGGAGTGAGTAACAATTAAATACCACGAAACATGAACACATATGAGGATATACAAAAATGATTTGCATAAATTAAAGTACAAACAACGAAACAGTTGATAATACTTGGATTGAATTATTGGATAAAATCTGGCAGTTCCTATTGCCTAAATGTAGAAGCCTATCACATAAGCACTAATGTTGTCAATAACTCATTTGGTATTACTACGTTTTACAAAATGCATTTGATGAAAAAAATAATCCATTAAAGTATGCATCCATTATTTGTAAATATGAATAATTTTGGTATTTAATAATGAATAAATGAATTTCAAATTCAACGCATACATGTAAATAATAGTACTACTACTAGATTGATTTAATGCAAAAAGGAGAGTAAATCGCCCTATAAATAGTACTGTATTCCCATAGATTGAAACACAGCAAATCAAAACAGACACATAATTAAAGATTTGGTGGTAGCAAAGCAATGGGTTACAAGCAATCCCCGGCCTTGATTGTGGTGGCTCTCCTCCTCTTGGCCACCGCGACTCCTCTTGCCTATGGCCAATTACCACGGAATCCTACTGGCTTCGTCACTGGTGCAATCTGCTGCACATCCAGCGGAACCTGCACCCCTGGAGCGGTACGGATCCCAGGAGTGGCGCTGAGGCTGAACTGCACCACTCTCCTAGGAAATGTGGTGACGCTCGCCCAGGGCGTCACCAATGCCACTGGTGTTTTTAACCTCACTTTGCCAAACCCTTTGGGCCCTGTCATCAACACAATCCTACCATGTAACGTCGTCGCTAACCTTCCTCTCAATTTCACAGTCTTCGACGATTATTATTTAACCAATTCCCACAAATTTCAGATTTTAAGACAACAAGACTCTTGGGTCCAGAGCGGAAAGAACTGAGGCTCTGATACCAACTGTAACAGCCCGGCATTTCTAGGGTATAATAAATACGGCGACTGTTAACTAGGAGAACTTAAGGCAACAAGAAATGTAGACTAGGGTTTCATTTAGAGAAATTTGACCAAGTATTTAATGGGGCATCAAGATTCAAGGCAATAAGTCAACGGCTAACTCACGAAAATCAAGAATAAATATATATAATAGACTAAGCTCCAAAAGTCAAAGGTTTTAATGTAACTCCAACAAAAACGTAATATTCCAAGATATTCCAATTCAAAGAAATAGGTTCGAAACAACCAAGATAATAAGTTTTCCAAAATATTCAGCGGAAGCATTTCCAAGAGGAAGCGAAGTCATGTATAAAGACACGACTACACTCAAAAACCCAACCATCCATATTATTCGATTCAATCTTCTCAACACCACCGACCGCCCATCGCCGCTCAACTTGCACATAGGGAAAACACATGCAGGGCTAGGTATTTTAAACATACTCAGTGGACTCATGCCAAAACATTTTATAGTTATGCCACCCTTACCATAGTGAACTCGAGGTTTTGCATTTATTTAAAGATAAGCATCGAGTCACAAAATATTCATTATGGACTGGCCTGTCAAATAATACCTCCCATTTTCTCATCAATCATCATTATCATATGGTGCGACGAAGTGTGGCCACACTTTCGCCCACGAGACCGGCCGACTAGCAAGGACGGCTCCCGATCTCCTGTGTACACTAGCCTGATAGGGTTTGCGGCCCTACTCGGACCCGAATTCGTCTATTCATAGCCACTGTAGCCTAATGGATCGTACTCACAATCTAGGCATCAGGCACACACAATATCCAAAATAATTTATAGGCATGGCATAACAGTTCAATCCACCCTTATTTCTCCAACATCATAAATTTGCACATAGAAGAGAGTTTAGAATAAAGCCCACCTCGATTTCCTTCGAGTTCAAAAATGCACTTCTTCGTGTTATCACACCGGGAACGCGAACTATCACCTTTAGTTCATATATTTCAAATAAGTCTCAAATCATAGATTAAAATTATGCATGTTCTCACGTTTCCCTTTTCCCTTCGATTATTTTCAAAATCAACAATCAGATTCAAAGTACGATTATCATATCGTTTTTATTCACACAACAATTCCAGATTTATCATCAAATCGTGTCACGCATGAGTGCTTTTCTCCACACAACACACGCACGCACACCACACACATGTGCACGCCTACCGAGGCATGCACATACACACACACACTCTCGGCCACACACACACACACATGCATCCAAATTCACCAATTAATTTCCCCTTCACTCGTTCTAAATGCATGTGGACTCAGAAACACCGATTAATCGGTAGAGGAAGAAAAGATTAATAATAGAAGTACCTTTTCTTGCAAAAACAAACGGTAGAAACAAGTAGAATCTTGATTCTTCAATGAATTCTTGAATTGCAGCTTCAATTCTTCTCCAAAAGATGAAGAATTAATGGAGAAAGTAGAAGAAAAATTTGAGAGAGTGGGGAGAGAGAGATGTCGAGATTGAGGGAGAGTGGGGGACGGTTTCTGGGTTCTAGGGTTTTGGTCTTCCCTCTTATTTATAGAGTGCAAGATATAATCAATTAAATAATTAAATAAAGATTTGGAAGAGATTTGTTGGGGAGTGGCGTTAATTTGGTTGAGGAAAAGTAGGGAATTCGAAATTCATGCTTATTTAATAGCATATGATTTAATTTGAATATTTTACGGAGTAGAATAAAATATCACGGAGCAAGAATAAAAATAATAATAGTCCTTTCCCATTAAATAGGAATAGGCGTGTAGTTTCAATTCCTCAAAGGGATTTAATTCAAAAATCCTAATTAAATTAGGATATGGTAAGATCTTCTTAGATTTGGCAAGATATGCTAGGATATTTGAATTTATTTATGGAAGAAAATAAACAAGAGATCAAATAATATAATAAAATAATCCCTTCTCCCATAATATAAGGGATTTTTCGAAAATCCTCCTAGACACAATATAGGGGCCGAAAAGTTCACCCATTAAAAGGAATAATCGGACTTTAGATTTTATTTGGATAATTATCCCAAGCAATAATTAAATCCAAGAAAAATAGGATTTCTTCTTCAATAAATAGGAGGGTCGAAAATTCCACATACTTACAAAAATGCTCCTATCAAATTCCCACTCATCCCTTAGGAAAATAATTCACCACAAATATTATTTCTTCCCACATCACAATATCCACATATTCGGATTTCACCTCCACTTCACATTTTTCAACGACTTTGACCATTCCGCGGCCACGTCATAATTTCCACAATATGACTATTCAATAGCCACGTCACATTTTCAACATGTTTGACTATTCAACTCAACTCGACTCCATATCGCAATTAGTTCACAAGAATATTGCAATAAATCACTCATCATTTAATTTCACATTTATCATAGCATTAAAAGCATTTAATGCAAAAATTTTCACGTCACAAAAATTAGGGTTCGAAAAAGCGGGGCGTTACAGGTATACTAATAGTCTTCTCCATTTATGCACCAATTAATAAAATAAAATGTACGTAGATAAACAAGCACTAAGCATGCTTATATGCATGCATATAATATTATAGCCTGTTTTGATGCTTCATTTTGTATAGGTTTAAGTCCTATGATAAATAAATCACGGAGAAGACTATTTGTATATGCATTTTGATTTACAAAAAACTACTACAATGAATTGCATGCAACACTTATTATTTCGATGTGAAACTGCGAAAGCATTGAAGACCATAATTCAAGAATCTATACAATATATAAAAGGGGAGTTTTGGGGGTATTTAAGAAAATAGGGGGAATTTTGGGGTATTTAAGAAAATGCTTTTTCAAAATAGATATTATTATTTAAATATAAATATGAAAGGCCGTTTAAATATTTGATTAAAAGAGTGAGTGGGAGGTTTTAATTAAGTGGAGTGAGTGGGAGGTTAGCAAATGTTAAGCTCGAATGATTTTAAATCAAATGAGTTCAATTGTATGTGCCTCAACGACATGACCAACTTTTGGAGAAACATGCCGCTTTCTTCAGTTGATTATGAATATTCTATGATTCAGTGCAGTAATGAATGTAACCAATTCATACATAATCAATCTGGGATTCATGTCGAATTTCTTCATGGTTCTTCCGTTTTAGAGATTACAAATTAATCGAGTTCCTTTATATCTAGCTTGATGGTTTCTTTTGTGATATTCATCATCTGAAGTTTCTAAGTTTCTTATGCTGGTATATAAACTATTGTCGGATTGAATACCGTCCTCACCTCTCAGAGTCTGCAGCATCCAGAGATTGCAGGACAACTACGTAAAAACCAGACAGGTAGGTGGCATACTGGACTTCAATCTTAATGCTGCTAATATATTCCTATTATTAGCCATTGTAATAATATTATTTAGGAAATAGGAAGAGTACGAATAATATATGTACTTTAATAGGTACACAACTCTAATAAACTATACAGAGTAGTATATTGGATATTAAGTTTGATACCATGCTGATCCCAACCTACTCATACAAGTTTGAGATGTGGCCTTAGTTGAATTAAGTCTATGATGGTCGGAAACCATTAACTTCTTGGTGTTTGTTGCAAAACCATAAACATGTCTAGACATATACAATAAATTATTCACAAATTTAAAATACATATTAAAAATATGATCAAATAATATACGGTATATATAATTAAATAAATATATAAGAAAAATATTCTTAAGATTGGCCAACCTGACAATTTCTATGTGATATTTCAAATCCAAAATTTATATAGTAGATTGAGAGTGTAATTAATGTTTTTAAATTTATGATTGTTTTAATTAGTTTTGTAATGTCAATGGCAGTTTGAAATCCGTGAATGAGTTCATTCCTGTTGAAGTTGCTCCAACATGCCCTCGATATGATGATGCCTGAGGTTGGCTTTCTCTCAAATTCGTTATGATTTTTCATTTCTGTAAATAACATTCGATTTGCTTACCATAATCGATGATGATACCCAGGATAATCGAGGCAATGATGGTGGTGATCAGCCCATGGAATCAGGAGAAGACGCTACATTAGTATCTGTAGAGGAGAATGGAAAGCTCTATGGAGGAAGGGATGCTAAATACAAAGATGAGAAAAGCAGATAAGAAAAGGCAGGAAAAGGAAAACCAGACGAGTACAATGAAACACGATGAGTACGAGTTCAAGGTCGGCTACATGAAGAAATCCTCCGCCATGGAAACTGGCGACGAGGTGGGCTAGACTTGGATAATGAATAGCTAAAAGGGAAGACAAAATTTGAAGCACAATTTTGAAGGCATTTGTAGGAGAGTTTTCATGTTTTTATGAATTTTTTGCCAATGTCACAACCAAAGAAAAATGGGTCGGAATACTCTTTATATGATTGCTGAAATTTTGATCTCATGATGATAAACTAGCTCCAAATTGACAAATAGTCCTAATTGACAAGTATTCATCTGTTGTTCACTAGATTGTTTGGTTAACTATAAATGGGGCTGTCTTCAAAATTTGTAAGTATTTTGCCTTTTTTCGAAGAGTGAACTACATAAATGGTACCAGATCTTTCACTTTCGCACGTAAACGGTACCTGATCTTTATTTTATATCGTTTTTGGTACCTATAAATCACATTTTTGGTATCTGATGTAATTTTCTTCCCAAAATGCCCTTTAAACAAATATATTTTCCCATTTATGTCATAGAGGGTATTTTGGGCATACATAAAATTAGTACCAAAAGTGATATTATAATATCTTCTCTCATTCTCCTCCTTCTTTATACTATTATTATTAATCAATATTAATATTATTATTTTGATATTATAAATTAATAATTAATTCATTTTTAATATCATTCAAATATACTTAAATATAATTATAGTTATAATTATATTTAATTATTATAATAATATTAATGTTATAATACTAAAAACTGATAGTAATTAATAAATAATTGTAGTATAATTATATAAATTATGAATCACATAATATTATGTGATAATAATAATAATAACAATAATTATTATTATTATTATTTTAAATTAAATTAGTAACTAATCAATATAGCCTTAACAGAAATTTAAATGATATAAAAAGTTGAATATTTTTAGTTAGGCGTTCTAACCTTAAAATGAGTATAAAATAATTTAATAAAAAATATTCAATTGATTTAATTACTTTAAATAATTAATTTAATTAGGTATTTTATTTTTTTTTTATATTATGAATGCAATTAGATGTATGTATAAAACACTAAAAAGAAAGAAGAAAAAGAAGAAAACAGAAAAAAAAAGAAGGAAGAAGAAATATAAACTAAGGAGAAAAAAGAAAAAAAAAAGAAAGGAAGATAAAAATACTAAAAAGAAAGAGGAAAATGAAGAAAGAAGAAACTAAAGAAGAAAAAGAGAAATAAGAAAGGAAGAAAAAATAATCACATATTTAGTACTATTTATTTGAAATTTCCAAAAATATCCTCCATGAAAAAAAATCACATATTTGGTACATAGGGTTATTTTTGTCACTGGGTACCAAAAACGATATAAAACAAAGATCAAGTATCATTTATGTGCGAAAGTGAAAGATCAGGTACCATTTATGTAGTTCACTCTTTTTCAAAAGCTGGCATTTGTAGTCTTCTCTTTCCTATGCAGAAGGAATCTGAAAATGTAATATGTATTAGTACAAGAAGTGTACTATAATTCATGGGAATGTTAAGAGTCATGGAGTACATAATTTCGAAATTATGTGAAATTAATTCTGTATGCAAAAAGTGAACGACCTTATTAAGTACTCCCTCCGTCCGCGAATAGGAGTCCCGTTTTTTCATTTTAGTCCGTCCGCGAATAGGAGTCCCGGTTCATTATTACTGTAAATGGTAAAGAGACCCCACATTCCACCAACTCATTCCACTCACATATCATTTAAAACTAATATATATATATATATATATATATATATATATATATATATATATATATATATATATATATATATAAAATGGACCTCATATTCCACTAACTTTCTTCCACCCACTTTTCTTAACATTTCTTAAAACCCGTGCCATAATGAAATGGGACTCTTATTCGCGGACGGAGGGAGTAGTACACTAATATTCCCAGAACTGTTTTTACTGTAAACAAAAATAGAAACCCAATTAAATACAATAATTTTTCCTACAATCAATTGACTTTTTAGTATCAATATATGTAATCTAATTTATATTTTGGTAATTAAATTGAAGATGCAGTATTACACATGCTTCAGATCTTACTCTAAGTGGATATGCATTTTAAGTATGCTCTGAGAAAAGGAGTAGAGGATAATGTAATGTTATGACGTATAGTGATTTATATGCATCCATTAGGGTAATATATAAGACCAAATCTTTATATCGATTTTGTTTGATATGCAGAGAAAGCATTTGATACATTTTTCTGTTATATGTTGTTGAAGTAGAGTAGATCTTAGCCACCCATGCATTATTTGATTATATAGTTTTTATTGCTATAATGAATTGTTATTGTATTTATTTTTGGGTCTAGAACTTGATGTAACGATTTTGTTTCTTACATCTTAAATATGAATTCACAATTTTGAATTAGTGCAAATAGAAAATTAGTTGGGCCGTGCATAGCACGGGGGAGATACTAGTTCAAATAAAAGTTGAAAGCTTAATGGCATCGTATTGCAATGACAAGAGTTCCATTAATGTAGAAGGAAGTGTTAAACAAACACGATACTTATAATTGCATCAAATTTGGTGTTCACTTTGCTTATTTTACTCACATAAAATTCACAACTATATATAATGGATTTAGTTAAATATTGAGTAATATTAGTATTCGAATAAAAAATAGCTTTAGATCAATTTTAAAAAGGTCTCATTGAAATTGAGAATAATAAAGGTTTAATTTTTTTTATTCTTTCTCGTCTCACAGCTATAGAAATAAAACTATGCGGCCAACTCACTCAAAATTCTTTTATAGTAAAGTGAAGGATGGTAAAGGGAAGAAGAAGATAATTATAAAATAATATCATATTTAGTACATCATTTAAATAATATCATATTGAAACGGTTAAAATGTGGAAAGACAAAATTGTCCAGCAGCCCAATAGGGCATTTTCAGAAGAAAATAGTACAAAAGGACCAATTCTGAAATTAATTTTCAGAAGAAAATAGTGCAAAAGGACCAATTCTGAAATAAACCCTTAGTCCATTGACTAAAGATATTTTTAAAAGTCCATAAACTATTGGCGAGATAAACACACAGTTCAAGGACTGTTTTTGTAGTTCACTCTTATTTTTAAGAGTGAACTTCATAAATGGTCCCTGGACTATGGGTTTATCTCGAAAATGGTCCCTGGACTTTAAAAATATCACCAGTAATCCCGGGACTAAGGGTTAATATCACAAACGGTCCTTTTGTACTGTTTCGAGACGAAAATGCCCTTTTGAGGGGTTTTGGGGGGTTTGGGCAATTTGGTATTTTTACACTTTTAACATTTTAAATCTGATATTATTTCAGTTATGTACTATATATCTGATATTATTTCAAAATTATCAATTTTTTTCCCTTTTGTCATCCTTCACTTTGTTTCTTTATTTCAATATTAGATTTAATTTATAAAATTAAATTTTAAATTTTAATTTTTAAATATCAATATTCTATAAAGATATGATAACTAAATTACTAATAAGATATGAGGGATATTCTTGAAGATATTCCCGTATCAACTCCCCCACGGTTGAACTTCACCTTGTCCTCAAGGTGGAAACCAAGAAACAAGAAGGCACTGCAACTCTGAAATTAGGTTATCATGGAACACTTCCTGACGCTCATGATGCTGACGAGTCTTCATCATCGGGCTAGCAAGTTGCAGATACAACTGCACAGCATCTTCTGTTAATTCCTTCCTGCAAAGACGAAAAATCTCTTTATCAATTTCAATGACTATTTTCCCATCAAAGAAACCTCCCGCTTGATCCAACTCTATTCTTCGGTCAAGGTGCAACAATAACGCCTTAGCATTTGCATCAAAAGGATGAACTCCAATAAATGTCACTTGTGGGAGCACCCACAGAACGTAGGCTTCAATTATCTTCCACTCCCGAGCAAAGTTTTGAGATGTACTTCCTCCTGGATCAAATGCACAAGACCCATGTTTTGCACTTAACCGATTAGGCGAAAGCGAAACAATATTTTCCAGAGGAGCCGCATCCACCTTTAGGAAGTTAATGTGGGCTCGTCGAGCTCCAGCGGTGTCGGGCAGCGGTGTGGCCAAGCAGTCAATAAATCCAATGCACGGAGGGATCAACCGTGCATCCGCGTCAAGGAAAGTTGATCGATGATCAATACCTAGAACATTACCAACATGCCAAACAACATATACACAGGGAATTACCTTCTTCACTTCCTCAATGGAACCATCTTCGTCCTCTTTCAACAAATAAGAATCAATCTTGTTGCTCAACATTGTAATATCCACCCTATTATGCGACTTATATCTCTCAATTCCGCTCTC
Organism: Salvia hispanica; assembly: GCF_023119035.1. Lineage (NCBI taxonomy): Eukaryota > Viridiplantae > Streptophyta > Magnoliopsida > Lamiales > Lamiaceae > Salvia > Salvia hispanica. The sequence continues at coordinate 21,010,689 of NC_062968.1, read as the reverse complement.
TACCTTTTTGTCACTGAGCTCCTTAGATGCCTCAATAGTATGCAAGGAAAAGGAACCCTTAAGAATCTCTGCACCATGACCGACATCAGGGGTGCACGATGAGGAGATTGCGGCTTGTAGGAGTTGGTCACCGTCTAATAATTCTCCCTCATCTCCACTGATATTGGGGCTGCACGGAGGAGTTGGCGGGGGCAGATTTAAGGACGGAACAGCAACTGCAGCAGGTATCAGGGCGGCTGTGGGGGAATGGCTCGTCGGACTCGCTGCGGCATGTGGATCGCCCCGGCAACGTTCGTTTGCATCCATCCGAGACGCCAAGTCTTTTACAATCGCAGTCAGATGCTCTAGCTGTGAAACCAAGGTTGTCAACGGTAGGTCCGATTCCAACTCCGGCGTCATTGTATATTGCGGCATGCCGAGAGGCTCCGTACCCGGATATGGCGGTGGCTCCGGAAAATCGAAGCCCATATAAGGCGGCTGCGCAGGCAGCTGGTCAACAGCCCGTTGCTGGTACGCTTCTAGTCGGTAGTGAGGATTCAGGGTCTGCTCGTCAATATTAGGATTCAAATGCTCAGGTTGTTGATACCATCTGGAATGACCGGCAATGTGGGCGTCGTGAGCAAATTGATTCTGGACTAGTGGGGGCTGATGCTCAAATTGGCGGCTATGATACTCTGATGTTGGATAGGGCTCCGGCAAGTCCCAGCAGGTAGATGGCCAGCCGATTGGGGATTCTTGAACATATGATCTGTACTCGTGCTTCAAGTGATACCAAGGCGGGTCCCAACTAGAAGATGGGCGTGGCTACGGCGGTTGTGTGGTGTGGTGGTCGAATTGACGGACCTGGTGGTAGGGATCGGGTTGTAATTTATCCGCGCTGAACTGCGGCACATCAAATTGCAATCCTTGGTCGAGCGATTTCAACTCCCAGAATTGTTGCTGCTGGTACATATTGATGGGTAGGCGTGGTTGTGGTAGTGACGATGGTAATGTGGAGGATGAGAACCGATGAAAGCACCAGTTGATACGAGGTGAACTCGTATCGGGGGTATAAGGTGGTTCTGCCACCGAGAGGACGGAGGATTGCTCCGTCGAAGTTACGATAATCACACGCCAACGGTTTGGCGGTGGAAGAAACTTGCAGAAAAATAAAGAAGAAAAGATAAAAGAACGATAAAAGATAAATTGATTTGATAATTCTTGATTGATTTAGAAAATAACAATGCTCTCCTATTTATAATATGAGTATTCAAACTTAATGAACAAGAAATAAACCAAACTTACCGAATAAGAAATAAATATTTTATAAAGATATGATAACTAAATTACTAATAAGATATGAGGGATATTCTTGAAGATATTCCCGTATCATGAACACATTCACATACACCCAATGCACACATTACACATAAAAAAGATACTGCACACACACTAGATCATTTAATTCAAATTCAATTTTATATCAATTACGCCATATAATCGAACAAAGAATTTGGAATTCTTCAATTCCTTAAAATTTTATATCTAAAGATTTTTATTCCAAATCAATCTCAATTTCGTGTACAAAACAGACCATTAGTTTGTTCAAAAATATAAATAAGGGGTGTCAGTCGTTTATACTTGAGATCATCTAACAACATGTAATGGTGAAGGTTATAAAGAAAGTTATGAATTAAATAATCTCTTTGGGGCCTTGGACCTTCTTTAAAAAATAGAAAGCCATTTGCTACTTCGATCAAAGCAACTTCCTCCATCCCTCCATATATATCCACAACACCTACATAAAATGTACTACTACATCTACGTCTATTGCATGAATATATATTCTTGATATTTGAACAATTACATAAAGCTCTGATTATTAACCGAGAACGATGGAGAATGAGAATAAACTGTGAGGGAAGCGTATCTTGATCCATAACGAATTGAACGGTGGAATTGCTTTGCAGCGGCTATGGATCTTCCAAACGATCATGATGTGGATCCATGTATTTTGTGATCCATTTCCCAAGAATTTACCCTTTTGTGATGCTTGATCTAGGTATTTTGTGAGACTTGGTTTTCTATTTTATCAATAAAAGGCAACCCAACAAGAATTAAGGAAACTAAGATGATCAAAACAAGAATTAACATTGGATAGAGTGGAAATTGTGATACATAGTCATTGATGAGGTAAGCTAAGACACTTACAACATACTAACATGCATCCATGGCTAGATCTTCAAGGAAACCACAAACCTTGAAGCATACCTCTACTTGACCCATACTTCACTAAGAATTGATGAACCAAGCAACCTAAAATCTAGGAATTGGATAGGAAACCCTCTTCAAGAGGAACAAATCTCTCAAGTATATAATATCAGCCAAATCTAAGGAAAAAGATGACATCAAGCAGTATTTATACTAGGGTCCAATTCCCAATGAAAAGGCCCACAAAATCAGGCTCGTGTCACTCCCACCCGGCCGGGTGAAACCCTTCTGATCTCTTCACGCCTTGGACGAGCCACCCGGGCGGGTGGCATAAAGGTCACCCGGTCGGGTGGTGCAGCTAAGCCTCTTCACGCCTTGGACGGGCCACCCGGTCGGGTGGCATAAAAGGCCACCCGGTTGGGTGGTGCAGCTAAGCCTTGGCGAGTCCAGAGACGCCACCCGGCCAGGGTGAGTTTGGGCCTCAAAATCCACCCGGCCGGGTGGAAGCTTCCAGCCGCCAAACTTCAGCTCCAATCTCGTCGCGGGCTCCCCGGTCGTCGTAGACTCCTCCAGCATGGTCTTTTTGATGAACACAGCGATCCCCTCATATAGGTGCCTCGTCGTAGACCTCGTCACGGGCCGTCCGGGCATGGTCGTATCATCCTCCCCTTCTTGGAAAGGATTTGTCCTCAAATCCGGATCTCCTACAAAGTCAAAAGGACTCAAATCAGCCACATTGAAAGTGCAACTAACATTATACTCACCGGGCAAATCTATCACATAGGCGTTGTCATTGATGCGCTCCAACACGAGGAAAGGACCGTCCCCTTTCGGGGCAAGCTTCCCCTTGGTCTTGTTGGGGAAACGGATCGTCCTAAGATGCACCCAAACCCAATCACCGGGTTCAAAAACCACCTTCTTGCGCTCTTTGTTCACTTGGCGCGCCACTAGTTCCCCCTTTTCTCGAATCCTGTCTTGCACTTGCTTGTGCAACTCCTTCACGAACTTGGCCTTCTCCTCTCCTCCTACATCAAGCACCATTGGCAAAGGCAAATCCACCGTGGATAAATCCAACGGAGTGAGGGGGTTAAATTCATAAACAATCTCAAAAGGAGACAACTTAGTCGTGGAATGCAAAGTCCTATTGTAGGAAAACTCAACTATAGGTAGGCACTCCTCCCAAGACTTCTTATTCTCAAATACTAGGGCACGAAGAAGGGTACCTAAGGACCTATTTACCACCTCCGTTTGTCCATCCGTTTGGGGATGAGCGGTAGTAGAAAAGAGGAGTTTGGTTCCAAGACTTCCCCAAAGGGTTTTCCAAAAGAAACTCAAAAATTTGACATCCCTATCACTCACAATGGTTTGTGGGATCCCATGCAATTTGACCACCTCTTTGAAAAACAAGTTTGCAATGAACTTAGCATCATTTGTCTTCCTACATGGAATAAAATGAGCCATCTTGGAGAACCTATCCACTACTACCAAAACACTATCATTCTTTGTAGAAGAAATGGGTAGACCTAGCACAAAATCCATGGAGATATCCACCCAAGGGTGTGTAGGTGGAGGCAAAGGGGTATAAAGCCCAAAGTTATTAGACTTAGACTTAGCTTGCCTACACTCTATACATTGACCACAAAACCGCTCAACATGTTTCCTCATGCAAGGCCAAAAGAAATGCTCACTCAAAATATCAAAAGTTTTTAACACCCCATTAATCCACCCAAATGAGACTCCTTGACTAACAAGTCACGTAGAGAACAATGAGGAATGCAAAGTTTATTCTCCTTATACAAATAACCATCCATCCTATAGTATTTATCAAAGGACCCCTTGTCACATGCATCAAAGATGGTGGCAAAATCATGGTCATGCTCATATAAGTCTTTAATGAACTCAAAACCAACATACTTGGAAGCACACACAACAAGCACTTGTTTTCTCACATGCATCACATGATTATCATTCAAAGCATCAAGATCTAAAGACACATGAGGCTTCCTAGAAAGGGCATCGGCAACAACATTCTCCTTTCCCTTTTTGTACTTGATCACATAAGGAAAAGTTTCTAGGAACGCACTCCACTTGGCATGCCTCTTATCAAGTTTATGTTGACCCCCTAGGAACTTAATGAACTCATGGTCGGTGTGAATCAAAAACTCCCTATGCATGAGGTAATGTTGCCAATTCTCCAAGCATCTCACTATGGCATACAACTCCTTGTCATATGTAGGGTAGTTTAGTTGCGCTTGACCAAGCTTTTCGGAGAAGTAGGCTATGGGCTTTCCTTCTTGCATGAGCACTCCACCTATTCCTACACCACTAGCATCACACTCTAGCTCAAAGGTCTTGTCAAAATTGGGAAGGGATAATAAAGGGGCATGGGTAAGGTCCTTTTTCAAGGTGTTAAAAGCCCTTTCTTGCTCCTCTCCCCACTTAAACTCTACATTTTTCTTAACAAGGTGATCTAGGGGGGAGGCCTTAGTGGAAAAATCCCTCACAAACCTCCTATAGAAGTTTGCTAGACCATGGAAAGATCTAATCTCACTCACACTCTTGGGTGTAGGCCACTCCCTAATCGCCCTCACTTTCTCCTCGTCCACCCTTACTCCTTCCTTCCCCACAACAAAACCAAGAAACACCACCTCATCAACACAAAAGGTACACTTAGGCAACTTGGCATATAAGGCATGCATTCTCAACACTTCAAGTACATCCCTAAGGTGACTAGCATGCTCTTCTACACCTTTGCTATAAATCAAAATATCATCAAAGTACATCACCACAAATTTTCCAATAAAAGGGCGAAGCACATGATTCATCAAACGCATGAAAGTTGAAGGAGCATTAGTCAACCCGAAAGGCATAACAAGCCATTCATACAAGCCAAATTTTGTTTTAAAAGCGGTTTTCCATTCATCCCCTTCTTTCATGCGAATTTGGTGATATCCACTTGCTAAATCAATTTTAGAAAAACAATTTGAGCCACATAGATCCTCTAGCATGTCATCAAGTCTAGGTATGGGATGCCTATACTTAATAGTGATCTTATTGATAGCCCTACAATCCACACACATCCTCCAAGTTCCATCCTTCTTAGGCACTAAAATAACGGGTACGGCACAAGGTGAAAGAGATTCCCGAATCAAACCTTTGGCAAGGAGTCCCTCGACTTGCCTTTGAAGCTCTTGAGTCTCCTTTGGATTTGCTTTGTATGCCGCCCGGTTGGGAAGGGAGGAACCCGGTATGAAGTCCATTTGGTGCTCAATCCCCCTCAATGGTGGGAGTTCGTCGGGTAGCTCATCCGGGAAGACATCCTTAAAGCCTTGCAAAACACTTTCAATTATCAAAGGACAAGGGTTAGTGTTAGCATGTAAACATAAATCGTTTCGGACCATGAGGAGAATGGTAGATCGACTTTTTAGTGCCCACCCAAGGTCGGGGGTCCTAGCTAACAAGCAACCTTTTCCCTCCCTTGCTTGTGGTTTTTCTTGTTTTGATAATTTATTTTTGCTCTCACCACCCCTACTCTCACTTGGCTTTTTAAGCTCACCCTCACTCACAAGCCTTTTCTCTCTTTCCCTTTCCCTTTCCCTTTGGAGATGTTGATGTGCCTCAAATACTTCCTTAGGCAATAGTGGCTTCAACCTAACCTTCAACCCATTCACCATATAGAAATATTCATTGGTGAAACCATTCTTATACACCCTCCTATCAAACTCCCAAGGTCTTCCCAACAACACATGACAAGCCGTCATTGGAATGATATCACACATCACCTCATCTTCAAAAACACCATTCTTCAAGGGCACTAAGCATTGATCCTTCACTCTTAGCTCCCCGGATTCTCCGAGCCATTGGAGTTTGTAAGGATTGGGATGTTTGTCGACCTTCAATCCCAACTTGGCCACCAATTGCTCGCTTACCACATTAGCACAACTACCTCCATCAATGATAACTAAACAAGTTTTAGTTCGTACCTTGCAATTCATGTGGAAGATGTTGCACCTTTGCAACTTGTGCTCCTCAAGGTCGGGTTGTACATTGAGCATCCTTAGCATGACTAGTGTCTTCATCTCCTCATCATCTTCTTCTTCACTAGAATAAGCCATACGAGGCTCCACATTCACTTCCCTTCCTTCTACCATCACATCCTCTTCATCTTCACTATACACGCTACCATCTTGCCCAATAACCATTACTCTTTGGTTAGGGCACTCACGTGCATAGTGACCATAGCCCTTACACTTGAAACATTGGACCTTGCTACCCTCCGTTGAAGAGCTTTTAGTAGCTTGTGGGCTTGGGCTTGGCGAGGCCTTGAATGGCGTCTTGCCTTGAGTACTAGGCGAACTCTCCATCTTCTTGGGAGGGGTACTCCACTTGTTTCCTCCCATCCCGGTTTGGTTGGATGACACTCTAACTTTGCTAAGAGCCACTTCTTTTCCTTGTCTCTCAAAGGTTTCGGCAAAACTTAGTACTTCCCCCAAGGTGATTCCCCTTAACGCCTCAATTTGGACTTTATGCTTCAAAGACGTGTTGAGGCCATGGATGAATCGGTCTTGAGTGGATTCCTCCGGTTCATTCACCCCAATCTTGTTCATCAATGCAATAAGATCATAATAGTACTCCATCACACTCATAGACCCTTGCCTTAGGTCTTGAAGATCTCCGCGCAACTTGTGATAATAGGACCTAGGCACAAAGGATTCCTTCATGATTCGGCTCAACTCACCCCATGATCGCACATCCCCCATCCTAGCTATCATCCTCTTCCTCAACACATCTCTCCACCATGTATTAGCATTACCTCTAAATTCGGCCAATTCAATCTTCACCTTGTCACCCTCGGAGTAGTTGTGGAGGGAAAAAATTTTCTCCACTTGAGACTCCCACTCTAAATACGCTTCGGGGTCAAACTTGCCATGAAATTCGGGAAGGTTGTGTTTCAAGGTCTTGGAAGGATCATCAAACCTCGGTCGGGGTTCCTCCTCATAGTACCTATTCCTCCTAAATCTATCCCCATAAGGCTCCACCCCTCCATATTGGTTTCCTACCCCAAAACGATCATATCCTCCATTTCCTCCTCCAACTCGCCCATTGGCTCCATTACCCCCCTCAAATCTTCCATTCACCAAGTTGTTACCCCTATCCCGAACATTTCCTCCTTGCCACCCCTCATACTCCTCCTCCTCAACGTTTTCCCCCGGGACCTCATTAGGCACGACATTGCCCATGGGAGTGGGAGGCCTCGTTCCTTGTTCTCCCTTCCAAGTGTTGAACTCCTCAAATAAAGTGTTTTGGGCGGCAAGCATGCGGGCTTCGGATTCTTTTGATTGAGCAATGGATTCTTTTGCTCGCACATCCATTTGGATCATCATCTCTTGTTTGAATTCCTTCATCATGCGTGCCATCATGCTCACAAGGTCCCCATCGGGTGTAGGGTGACTCATGCTTGTTTCCTCCCCTTCCGCACTTGTCCCCGCCATTTTGTTGGACCGGGTGCGAGGAGGCATAGAGTAAGTACCTACAAATCAAACAAACACTAGGAACTAGTCCTAGAGGTTAGAGATAAAGAAAGTAGAATTTAAGAAGATGAACTCAACCTTGATGTCCCAAACCCCCCTCAAATCACTCCCCAATAACTCTCGACAAAGGCTTAGAATATTGTGAGAAAGGTGGATTCACTCACACTCACAACTCCAATTCCAAGATTTAAGTGCTTGAGGTGGATCAATCAAGGTATACTCCTTGATCAACAAAATCAAGAAGACAAAGCCATAAACACATATTAGCAAGATGCAAGTCAAAGAAAAACAAACAAGGGGTGACACTTTTGCTGAAATTTGGCTGATCTTTATGATTTTTTTTGGTATTGATTCCCGCGCCCAATTTGGATGAATTTTGGTGGATAGATTTCCAAACAAGTCTAGATCAAGGGAAAAATGGCCATATATAGTCAGATTTGATGATTGGATATGTTTTGTATGGTTTTCCCCAACTATGCCAAAACAGGGCAATGATGTTAATCTCCACGGTTAACTAGGCAAACGAAGGAATATTTTGATGAAAATTTTCAGGTACGTAGGTCACATAACATAGACCATACACACCAAATTTCATCCTAATCTAAGCACAATTGATAAATTCGATCATCCCAACAAAACAGAGCAAAAACAAAAGACAAAAGGAAAAATAACCCAACCCAAAGCAACAATAGATCAAACACCTAGTGGGTACTAGACTCTAGATACCAAATGATGTGGATCCATGTATTTTGTGATCCATTTCCCAAGAATTTACCCTTTTGTGATGCTTGATCTAGGTATTTTGTGAGACTTGGTTTTCTATTTTATCAATAAAAGGCAACCCAACAAGAATTAAGGAAACTAAGATGATCAAAACAAGAATTAACATTGGATAGAGTGGAAATTGTGATACATAGTCATTGATGAGGTAAGCTAAGACACTTACAACATACTAACATGCATCCATGGCTAGATTTTCAAGGAAACCACAAACCTTGAAGCATACCTCTACTTGACCCATACTTCACTAAGAATTGATGAACCAAGCAACCTAAAATCTAGGAATTGGATAGGAAACCCTCTTCAAGAGGAACAAATCTCTCAAGTATATAATTTCAGCCAAATCTAAGGAAAAAGATGACATCAAGCAGTATTTATACTAGGGTCCAATTCCCAATGAAAAGGCCCACAAAATCAGGCTCGCGTCACTCCCACCCGGCCGGGTGGAATTAAGGGCGTTAAGTCACCCGGCCGGGTGAAACCCCTCTGATCTCTTCACGCCTTGGACGAGCCACCCGGGCGGGTGGCATAAAGGTCACCCGGTCGGGTGGTGTAGCTAAGCCTCTTCACGCCTTGGACGGGCCACCCGGTCGGGTGGCATAAAAGGCCACCCGGTTGGGTGGTGCAGCTAAGCCTTGGCAAGTCCAGAGACGCCACCTGGCCCGGGTGAGTTTGGGCCTCAAAATCCACCCGGCCGGGTGGAAGCTTCCAGCCGCCAAACTTCAGCGCCAATCTCGTCGCGGGCTCCCCGGTCGTCGTAGACTCCTCCAGCATGGTCTTTTTGATGAACACAGCGATCCCCTCATATAGGCGCCTCGTCATAGACCTCGTCACGGGCCATCCGGGCATGGTCGTATCAGATCAGAGACATTCTTCGCAATAGTCTGCCGAGAGAATGCACTACAAAAAATGCTCTCATTTGCTAGCACCACCTTGTGCTAGCAAAAAGGCGAAGTCGGGACCTAGCTATGTTGTGCTTGCAAATTTGCAAGTACCTCCATTGTGCTCGCAAATTTCCGAGTACCTCCATTGTGCTAGAAAATTTGCGTGTACCTCCATTGTGCAAGAAATTTTGTGGTGCTTGGAATTTTGCCTCTTTTGCTAGCACTTTTGTGCTCACAAATCAGTATTTTATTATAATTTTTAATATTATTATTTTTACAAATTATTGTCTGGATAATATATTAAATAAAATCATAATGAAATAAAATAAAAAATAACAAAAACTAAAAAATTGCATAAAAGTAATAATAATGTTTTACACTTTTTCTCGTTTCGTTAACTTGTTCACTAAGGTTCATAATCTTTTCTAACAACCTCTCACTTTTTCTCAAAATACGCGCTCAACTCCGCATTTTGCCTCACTAAATCAGCGCGAGACGCTGCATTTTGCCTCTCCAACTCGATGAGCGACGCCTCATCTTGCTTCTCCAAGTCCTCGCACACCTCGATAGTGACTTGCTCTCGCATTGCTTGTACCCCTCCCACCCTACAAGAACACCATTCTTCACCATAAGACATACTATCACCTTTATGTTAGGAATGTGTATTCATGTTGGGAGTCATCCTATCTATATAAGCCAGAAACATGCAGAAGTAACATCTATGCATTTGATCAAACAAGCATCACAATAAGTTTCTAAATAGAGGGACTCAAACTGAACAAACAATTACAAGGTCCAGAAATAAATATGCTTTTCCAATCCACATTGAAAATATCCTTTGATCTATATAAACAAACACAATCTCATAAAACTAAGTATCATGTCACATGCTGGGATGCAAGTTAACAGTTGGAGTGTGTTTAGTTATTCCTATCAATTTCTTCAGACAGTAGCTATGAAAGAGAGTCGTCTTCTAACTTCAATTTAAGCAAAATCAGGCAGAGTTAAAACCCCAAAATTAGTACCCCCTCTTTTGGCAATACATTTAAGTTCTGACTTTTCTTAACTTCAACATATTCCAAACAGTAACATTAGCCTATAGCATCATAACCTTACCAACAATCCTACAAGTCTAATTATTCTAGCTGAATACTTCCACAGGCATATTCTTGTTATCAAATCATTTAATATAAGCAATACAAGCAATGTAACCTAGAGGAGCAAGTTTAAGGCAGCTGATTAAACAAGATGGCACAAGGAGATAACCATAAACAACATTAGTCTAAGACTAAAAATAGCTAAACAAAAATATCAAAATTTCTGTTACTTATTATTCTTCTTGTTACAACACTTGTGGCCCCACTTCCCCTTCCTAACTATGAAATACACCGGCTGGCATCAAGTCCTGCAAACATATAGATGAAGAAGAAAATTCACAGGCAATCAAGATACCAAGTTTGAATTTCTCATGCTACAGCTAACTATCCTGAATGTTGAGTGATGATGGAATATATGATTACTTATTATAGCTAGTGAAAAAGACCATGGATAAAGAGGATACGACACAAAACACTACTCATTGGAAATGAATTTGATAAACCGAGACAGAATATCTCACGCAGGCAAAATATGTAATAGCATTCTTTAGTTTCAGTTGGGATTCGCAAAGCAGGAAAGAGGCATTGAGAAACTGATAAAAATGATTGCACAAATACACACCAAAATTCTCACCAACCTACCAAATGCTTCAATCTTTATCAACTAAATTATTCAGTCACAGAACTATGCAGATAGAATCCTGACCAAAGCTCCAACTTATGCAAGACTAGGGGTTAGTTCTTCTATGCTTCTCAAATAATTCTACAAGATTGCAAATAAGTTCAAAACTATAAACACATAACAAAAACAATTATCAATATATCTTAAACATTGCAATAAATTCAAAGTAAAAAACTCAAAGCATAAGAGAGGTTTGTTAGTAGGAGTACCTTTTTATGGTATAAGAGAGGTTATTATGTCTCTGTTGACATGTTTGTCATGAACAACTGTTAGGATGCTCCTGCTCCTAACGAAGATAACCTCTCCGTCACGTACGAAACACACTATTCCGGTGCCCTAACTCGAGGGTCGGCGGACTCTCTCTCTCACGACTGGCGCGGAGTTCTCTCCGTCGGCAGCAAAATAAGAATGGGTGTATTAGGCAAGTAATCTTGGGAAAATTATCTCTTCATTAATTCATTAATGAGAGAGACTTATGTGTGGATACAATATGGAAAGATATGCTAAATCCCTATAATATCTAAACAAAATAATATAATAGAAGAGGATCTAAACAAAATAATATTGTAAAAGAGGCTCGTAACAACTCCCCCACGGTTGAAATCCACCTTGTCCTCAAGGTGGGAACCACGAAACAATGAACCAAGTCGATGATAACAAAAGCATCGAGAGTTTCCCTCCAGGATCGAATGCGATTACAGACAAGAAACATAAACCAAGAATTCGTTCCCAACCTCTCTCTTGATGCTTCCTCAACTTCCTCACAATGCACTCTTTACTCCACATTTGCTTCTTCAACCGCGTTCCCTTTTTGTCAAGATTTGAGACAAGACCCACAAATTTGTCGTCCCTCTCCTTTCTCGCCTTCGGCTTCACATAATCATCCTTGATGGCCGGGACTTGGCGGAGGCTCCGGATCATGCACTGGCTCCTGACGTCATCATCATTCCTACGCCCCTCAAACTGCTTGTCCTCCATGAACCGCTGCACAAGGACTTTTGACTGCTGGAGCTCCGCAGCAGTGAGGTTGTAGGAACACCTCTTTTCACCATCTACTCTATCATCTTCATAACACTTCTGCTGTGAACTATTTTCAACACATGATGGTGATGAATTATCCCCATCCCCCTGCAAATCCGAATCATCACTCATCTTCATAGAATGACATTCCATCTATGTGAACTCATCATCATCCAAAGTGGCCTTATCATGATTATCATCTAATAGGGATGATTTTGATTCATCAACCTCATCAAGAAAACTACCCCTCCAATTCAAGGAATCATTTTTATTCATTTTTTGATGAGCATCCGATTCGTGATCAAGGCTTGAAGAATGGCTATTGGGAATCCATTCAGTTTCATAACAAAATTCTTCATCTACTAATTTCATCCCTTTGAGCCGCAAGTTCCCTTGATGTAACACTTGTGAATCACCTTCAACTCCCAAGTGCTTCTCTTCACAAGAAACAAGCTGCGTAGCCGGACGGGTGTTTGGTGGATGCGAGGAGGGCGGAGGGACAGCAGCAGAGGATATCGGTGGTATTGCTAAGCGTTGGAGACTTGTCGGACTGAGCGACGGCTGCAGCACAACAGTGGGCTGCTCGTGGCAAGATTGGCTTTGAGTTGTGGCTGCCGGGGAATCTGCCGAGGTTGTACACGGTGGGGAACTCCGGTAGGAAGGCGATCGTGGTGTCGGTGGATGCAGCGTTCGGTCAGGGAGGGGGAACTCCGGCTGCCACAGATGATACCCGGCAGATGAATTTTGTGGCTGCCCGTATGAGTCCCTATATGGCGGATGAAGGGGTAGGTAGTCAGATTGCCTCACATGGTATTCGTCGTCGGGATTTTGCAGCGCCGTGTCTGAAAGCGGGCAGGTGTACGGCGAATGCTCAAAGACCGGTGTTGGGTTTGATTGATGTCGAGCTCAGGAATCGCCAAACCGATTGAGGGGCTCCATTTGTGCAGCAACAGGTTGGTGTTGCTGCCTATAGGTGTGTGACTGCTGCTGTTTCCCATAGGCGTGCCGACGCCGCTGTGCAGGCAAGCAACTTGGGGGTGAGCGTCGCGGTGGCGGCCAGCCGGGAGGTTGTTCGTGGCAGGGGCGAAAACGAGTAGGTTGCTGATAGGGATCAGTGTCGTAGTTGGACGAGTAACGTCAATACGCTGCTTTTGATACCTGCAATTTTGTCACACGTCGATCGAAAGCTTCCCAACGTGATTCCAACCTGGAGATAGCGGCATCCAATTGATCGAACAGTTGTTCATAACGCCCCAATCCGGTGTAGTTGCGTGACATGATGACGTTGAATGGCGGCGGTGAAGCCCGGCAATGGGAAGTGATCGGTAGTACTTTTTTTTTTGGTGAAGAAGGTGTCTTCTTTTTTCTTTTCTTTTTTTTAAATTGATCGATGAGATTTGGGGTAATGGATGAAGAAGATGGAGGATGAGCACGGATGAAAGCACCAATTTGTTAGGATGCTCCTGCTCCTAACGAAGATAACCTCTCCGTCACGTATGAAACACACTATTCCGGCGCCCTAACCCGAGGGTCGGCGGACTCTCTCTCTCACGACTGGCGCGGAGTTCTCTCCGTCGGCAGCAAAATAAGAATCGGTGTATTACGCAAGTAATCTTGGGCAAATTATCTCTTCATTAATTCATTAATAAGAGAGACTCCACACATATTTATAATAAATATGTGTGGATACAATATGGAAAGATATGCTAAATCCCTATAATATCTAAACAAAATAATATAATAGAAGAGGATCTAAACAAAATAATATTGTAAAAGAGGCTCGTAACAACAACACAAGACTTCAAACATAAAATATCATATACTCCCTCCGTCCCAATAAATATGCAACATTTGGTTTTCAGCACAAGATTTTATGCAGTGGTGTTTTGTGAGTTAATGAAGAGAGAGTAAAGTAAAAGAGAAGAAAAAGTAGAGAGAGTGTTGTTTCCATTTTAGGAAACGTTTCATTTTTATTGGGACAACCTAAAAAGGAAAATGTTTCATTTCTAATGAGACAGAGGGAGTATATAAGAACAAAAAAGAACAGAGAAGTCAAGATCCTCTTTTCACAATATATGATCAAGTAAGAGCCTATTGTCTATCACTCTTATTGCCAACTTGAATTTTAAGATGTAGCTGGTCATCACACAAAGCAGCAACACAATAGTAGAGGTGTGCATAAATATACTAAAAATTATATTACAAAGCAAAAGTGACTCAATAACACCTGATTTAGCTCTCCGCGAAATTGAAACAGTAAAATTGACACCATTATCCCTAACTATCCAAACCAGTCCGATTATTAAAATAATAGCATGCATTGGTAGATGAACTAAAATATAGCATACATTGCTCAATTCTGATGCAATTGAACAGATAGAATTTCAAAAAAAAAAAAGAAGAGGAAGACATAGCTGTTGAATTTTTAGCGATCTTACTTTCTAGTGATCTTCACTGAAATTGTTGTTCCTGAATTTGAGAGAGAGAGATTGGCTGGTGGTTGGCGGCGGAGAGAATTGATCGTTGGCTGGAGGCTGGCGGCGAAGAGTGGAATTGAGGATCAGGGGAATTGAATGAGAATTGGGAGGAATCTATCATCTATCATAATATAAAGGAGCAGTTTTTGTGATGCCACCGTGGCACCATTTGGGCGGGAAACTAGCATTACACTTACAATCATAGCTATCATTCTTGAGCAATGCGAAAGGTTTTCTAGAGCAATAAATTAGATGTCATCTTGAGCAATGCATAAAGTAATCTAGAGAATTGTAAATAGCAGATTCATCAGTCTAGCATGTCCTTTATAGACTAAATAAATGAGTATAAATTTGTTTAGAGTATCAAGTACTCCATCTTAAAATTCTTCTATAAATAGAGAGTAAATATGTGAAAGATATCTATGCTATAATAAATAAAGCAGAGAACGAGGAAGATGCAACGGGCTGGAAATTTGAGTGTGATTAGGTTTAAACGACGAAAGACGGCTACACAGCAGAGAATGGTGGAGGAGATTGTCCGCATTAGAAGATTTGTAGGGAAAGCAGGGAGGAAATCGGGCAGCATGAACTGGGTGAAATCTGGTGTCGGTGCGGTGGATGCCGGTATTCGACTAACGGCGAAGCAAGGAAGGCGATGAAGGGATTTGCTGTGCGGAGAAGTGGGTGGCGATCCAAGGAGACCTCTCCCGGCTGATTTTCCCTCCTTGCCGGGAAATCGCTGTCGTGCCTCTTCCTTGGTCTCCAGCGCTGCCCCGGAGAAGAAGAAGATGTTGATCAATTTGCTCTCTACAGAATGATGTTTTGAAGCGAGGTTTTCAGCGCGTCGCTCTTTAATTACGCCCCATCCGATCCATTTCAAGTTTCTCAATTGGCCACTAGAAGTGGGGGGGTCGTAGAGAGAGAAAGAGGCAAATAGGCGAGGAGGGAGTGAAATATTTGTTGTATTCATTTTTGTTTATAAACTTTCCCAAATGTAAGTATTCTTCTAGAGACGTTCCATTCAGCCTAACATATCGAAAAAGCATTGTAATGTGATTAGGTGGCGCTGAGATTTCAGGATAATATGTGGATGATGAGGTTTTAATGGTTTAGCCCCTTTTGTAGTCGGTTATGGTGTTTCCTCTATCTTAATTTCTGTAGAAGGGGAGAGAGGGATTGACGGCGTGTGCTGGAGAAGGAGATGGTGTGTGGTGTGTGGTGCGTGGCGTGTGGGTGTGTTTTTTTGTTTAAAACCATTTTAGTAGTTAAGTAGTATTTTTTTTGCTTTAATCGTGTTGTCAGTTAATAATTGCCTGCCCATTTTATTTAATTAAATCTGGATTATTTATGTATACTCTCAAATATTTTTATTATATTTTGACTATAATATTTAGTCTCAAATACTTCCTCTGTCCCTCAATAATATGCACTATTTTCTTTTTAGTCGTCCACAAGAATATGTATTTTCTAATTTTGGAAAGTTTTTCTCTCTAAGACTATCTCCAACCATTTACACGAAACTCAAAACCATTTTTAAGTATACGTCACACTAAAAAGTAGTTATACTTCAACCATTTACACTAAATTCAAAAGCTACACCATTTTTGAATTTTTGTCTCACAATATTTTTTCAGTAACACCATATTTGGTGTTGTTTCACAAAAAACACCAAAAATGAGTTTAAGTTTGGTGTATGGTTGGAGAAGATTTATAGACCAAAACTCATTTTTGGAGTATGGTTGAAGATGGTCTAATGAGGTGAGACTATTCTCCACTAACAATACTTTATTTACTTTGTCTTTCTACTTCTCTCTTACTATACCAATTTGTATTAAAACCTGTGTCGATCCTAAAGTGCATATTCTTTAGGGTCAGAGGAAGTATCTTTTACTCTCTCTGTCACACAATGTTTGTTCCAGATTGATCCAGCGCGATTTTTAATAAATTGTTTTACTTTTAACTAAATGAAGGTGTGTAGTGGAAGAGTGTATTTAAAATGGATTGAGAGAAGTACAAATGGCTTTTTGTTGTTATTTATAAATGTCTAAAATTATTTATAATGTGTTGAATACTTATTTTAGTTAGTTTATATTCTTAATTATAAATTTATTTTTATATTATTTACACTATTTTTTTATTTAAATTATTTAGTAGAGTAGTTGTTAATATATCTTCATATTTTGAAATTTTATTGTCCCGTGCATAGCACGGGTGGTAACACTAGTCAGGAGAAATGGTTAAGTTAGAGAAATTAATGCAATGAAAATGCGAAGAGCGAAAATTTGGAAATGGAGAAAAATGAGAACGAAGAAAGCGGATTTGGAAAAGAACTAAAGATTTTGCTTGCATATTTAATCCCACTCACAAAACTATAGGCGGAAAATGATATTTCCTCCAAAAAAGTTGCTCGCAAACGGAAGTAAATTTGACTAGTTGGTAGCTTCAGTTGCTCACAATTTTTCTAGCACATACAAGTGCTCGCAAACGGAAGTAAATTTGACTAGTTGGTAAATTTGCTAGCATCAGCAGTGCTTGAAAAACGACTCGATATTTCGAAAAATGGTCGTTTTTTCCATTTATGCTCGCAAATTGCTAGAAAATATTTCGTTATTTGCGAGCACAGCCTTGTGCTAGCAAATATTTGGTAGCAAACAGCGCCTTTTTTGTAGTGATGTGATATCAAATGTTCTTCTGACGTCTGGGGACCATAACCCTAGCTTATATAGTAAATCACGTATGGTATCTACACTTATTTCCATAACAAATAAATACACTTTTAGCCCAAACTTTTATCTTTAATAGATAACTTTAATTAGGCAACTGAAAAATAGCCTTACACATTAAATTTGTCATGTGGAAGCCCAAATTTCCAACAAAACATACATAAAAGAAATACTACTACATATTTGTATTCTAAGGAATATTAGGACTTTTAAAAGAATTAAAGGATTCAATTTGGCAATGCCTATTGTTGCTATTAACTTCTTTTTTTGTTTTTACGTTTGACAAAATGCACTTGATTCAAGTTGAAATGCTAAAATTAAATGTTACTAACTTGTATAGAATAATACACTCTTTGTTCCTTGTTAATTGAGACATTTTTTCTGTACGGAGATTAAGAATAGTGTTTTAAGTGGACAGTCAATAAAGTAAGAGAGGGGATTACTTTTTGTCAAAAATAAAAATGATGTAATTATGTTAAAACATCCCAAAATAGATAATGAATCTAGTAACATGGAACAGAGGGAGTACAACATTAGGCTGACTTGTAGCTTAGTATTATTTGCATACTGAAGTATAAGATAACAAGGCATGCATTCATTATTTTTAGATATGATATAATTGCACTAATCAATAATGAACAGACGACTTTCAAATTCAACACTTAGATGAGTTTCAAATTCAACATTTAACGCATTTTTGTTCATAGAATTTCATCCCTACATGAGTTATCCAGTCTACGAAATATCCACTTAGATGTAAATAATGCAAAAAGGACGGATGAAATTAAATCAAAATAGAAATGGGTTGTAAACAATCCCCGACCTTGAATGGTGGGTCTACTTAACTAAAATGGAATAAAGTAAATGGACTTTAAATCACGGACATCCAAAATGGCAAAATGAGACACTAAATTACGGACGGAAAGCTGTTAAAGCGTGTAACAAATCTTGGAGAATAGTACTCCCTCCATCCAGTCATAGTTGAAACGCTTCTTTTCGGCACAGAGTTTAAGAAAAAAAATGTTTATTGTGTTGAATGGAGGGAGAGAAATGTGAGAGAGCAAAAAGTAGAGAGAAAAAAGTAAGAAAGATAACATAGTAGGTAAGGAAAAGTGATTTAATTATTGTCATATACTTTCTTCTCTGGTGCCTCAACTCCATTGACGAACGTGCACTGCGCCTCCTTTCACGACTGCTTTCTTCATCGGCCATATAGCTATCCACTATTGTTGGTCCTTTCAAGGCTTTCCTCTTCTCATCGCCAAAGTCCTTAGCCAGGAATTTTGTGTATTCTTCATCTGTCTCCCCTTGGATGATGTGAAAGCTATATGGCTGCAAAGTCCAAGGGGTGACTGAATGAAAATTAGTGTTAGTGGAATGTGGGGTGCATTTCTTAAAATGAAAAAAAATTCTATTTTTAGTAAACGGACCAAAATTAAAAGAATTTTTATTTTTAGGAACAAAAGTAATATTAGATCATTGTGAAATGCGAGTATAAGAATTTAACGGAATGTTGGTCCAATACCTAAAATTGAAAAAAATTAAGTACTATAATTTAAAATTGTGGACGTCCCAAAAGTAGCACATTGGGGCATTATTTCATGGCCGGAGTGAGTAACAATTAAATACCACGAAACATGAACACATATGAGGATATAGAAGAATGATTTGCATAAATTAAAGTACAAACAACGAAACAGTTGATAATACTTGGATTGAATTATTGGATAAAATTTGGCAGTTCCTATTGCCTAAATGTAGAAGCCTATCACATAAGCACTAATGTTGTCAATAACTCATTTTGGTATTACTACGTTTTACAAAATGCATTTGATGAAAAAAATAATCCATTAAGTATGCATCCATTATTTGTAAATATGAATAATTTTGGTATTTAATAATGAATAAATGAATTTCAAATTCAACGCATACATGTAAATAATAGTACTACTACTAGATTGATTTAATGCAAAAAGGAGAGTAAATCGCCCTATAAATAGTACTGTATTCCCATAGATTGAAACACAGCAAATCAAAACAGAAACATAATTAAAAATTTGGTGATAGCAAAGCAATGGGTTACACGCAATCCCCGACCTTGATTGTGTTGGCTCTCCTCCTCTTGGCCACCGCGGCCCCTTTTGCCTATGGCCAATTGCCAGGGAATCCTACTGGCTTCGTCACTGGTGCAATCTGCTGTACAGCCAGCGGAACCTGCACCCCTGGGGCGGTAAGGATCCCAGGAGTGACGGTGAGGCTGAACTGCACCACTCTCCTGGGAAATGTGGTGACGCTCGCCCAGGGCATCACCAATGCCACTGGTGCTTTTAACCTCACTGTGCCAAATTTACTTGGCCCGTTGGGCCCAGTCATTAACACAATCCTACCATGTAACGTCGTCGCTAACCTTCCTCTCAATTCCACAGTCTGTCCCATCCTCAGCACCGTCAATGGCACCCTTACCGGCGTTCCCATTCTTCTGAACACCCTCCTTACCGGGTTGCTCGGTCCGATTTTTAATTTTGTTGTGCAGGTGTTTAGCATCGTGAGGATTAGTTAAGGGGTGGTATACTAATAGTCTTCTCCATTTATGCACCAACTAATAAAATAAAATGTACGTAGATGAACAAGCACTAAGCATGCTTATATGCATGCATATAATATTATAGCTTGTTTTGATGCTTCATTTTGTATAGGTTTAAGTCCTATGATAAATAAATCATGGAGAAGATTATTTGTATATGCATTTCGATTTACAACAACTACTTCAATGAATTGCATGCAACACCTATTATTTGGATGTGAAACTGTGAAAGCATTCAAGACCATAATTTAAGAATCGAAATAAAAGTTCAAAGCTTAGGATTCAACGATTTTGTAAAGTAATTTTCAAATATAAATTAATTTGACTGTGTTTTTAGTGGATTATAAAAACAATTTACAAACCAAAGTTTGTCCAAGGAATAAAATCACCTATCAAGAGTTTCAAAACATTTGTTTTGGCTAAGAAGGAAGTTAGTTTTTGCGTTGGTTTTGTATATATATTTTTTTTCTATCTTGGTTGTTAAACAATAGCTGGCCTGCTACTCTAGCATTTATCTCATAAAAGAATGACATTCCAGTATGTCCAATTGTATTTCTTGTCAGCACGACATTAATAGTTCATCAATACTTACTATACACTTTCCTGTGTGTATTATTATATTTTAGTCAAAATAATGTCATTTTTAGTATGCCTTGGGAATGGAAATAAAGCAAATATAAGAAAATCGAATTTTTATAATATGAGAACATAAAATAAATTACTGAAATTAAATAGTTTTGGGGATTTTGAAAATCGCCCCAAAATTTAGTTTTTGTAAGAAATAAGAGTCATTATTAAAATATTTTAATAAATAAACTAATTAAATAGAAATAAATTAAAATATTAATTTCCGTGAGTTTGATTAAAGGCCAGAAAGTATTTTGCGGAAGAAATAATGATGCAAATATAAGGCCCAAATTGTAGTCCAATTAGAAAACAAAATTAGAATTTATCATTTGACTAAATAGATTTTTTCGTGATGACATAATGAAGTCCAATTAGAAAACGAAACTGGCGAGTCGCCAGGTTTGTTTCATGTTGAAGCTGGCGAGTCACCAGCAGCTCTCGGCAATTCTGGGCGAAGGACCTGGTGAGTCGCCAGGTTGGTAATGATGCGAAGCTGGCGGTTCGCCAGCTTCGTGCTGCAATTTCGTCCTTTTTCCATCCCAATGCTTCCTTTCGCCATTTAAACCCATTTTCGATCCTTTTTCTACACGTTCTTCACAAAATGGTCAAAATACAAATAACATAGAGAAGTAGCTATAACCATGTCTCAAAATACACAATATACAATCAAAATCAAGTAAAACTACCCTCTAAAACCACGTAAAATCCAAGTGAATCATACTCCTATTATTGATGGCTAAGATATATATTCATTAATTGCATACCTTAAAACATCCAACACTTTTTTTCTCTTTGTATTCCTATGAATATTATTAATGAAAAGATTTACTTACATATTACAAGTCTATTTCGCAATACTCCTATTATTGATGGCATATGACCGTCGGTAAATTTACACATCAACAATCCAAGGATGAAGTATAAGTATATGAAGTATATGACACGTAATATTTTCGCCAAACTCCATAGACATTACTAGTTCATCAATAATTAAATAATAAAATGTTATACCCTCGATCCCACATAAGATTGACACATTTTCCTTTCTAATACTTTCTCTCTACAATTAATACACCCAATTACTTTTCTCTCTTTCTAATTAAAGATTCAATTCTCTTTTTTCTCCATTTAATACTTCCCCACACTCTTTCTATCTCCAATTAAATTCAATAACCAACTACTACTAAAATCCCGTGTCGACTAAAAAATATGTCATCTTAGCCGGGACGGAGAATTCTGTGGGTATACTTTATATAAATTGGGCAAAATAATAGTATGTCATTTTTAATATGCCACGTCGTAACTCAATCTCCAACTTATACTCAATAACATTTTTTCAATAGACCTGGTATAGGGAAACAATTTCGTTGAAATTGTCAATAGTGGAAAATCTCAAACTAAACTAATGTTCATGATATTAATTAAATTTTATCATTCACTAAATTTTACTAATATTTTGTATAACTACTTATATAGGAGTATAAGATTTAATTAATGTTTTGTATAACTACTTATACTCAATAACGTTTTTTAAATAGACCTGGTATAGGGAAACAATTTCGTTGAAATTGTCAATAGTGGAAAATCTCAAACTAAACTAATGTTCATGATATTAATTAAATTTTATCATTCACTAAATTTTACTAATATTTTGTATAACTACTTATATAGGAGTATAAGATTTAATTAATGTTTTTATGATAATACTATAATTAACTATATTTTAAAATTTACTAAATTTAATACTGTATATATTTGTATTCTAAGGAGCAGCGAAGAAATACTCCTATTGGATTGAATTTGGCAATACGTATTGCATAAATATAGCACTACTAGGTATTAACTTCTTTTGGTAACACGTTTGGCAAAATGTAATACAAGTTGAAATGCTAAAATTAAATGCTAGCTAGTACTAAATGGAGAATTTACAACGTTACACTTACTTGAATCTTTGAACTATTTACATCCGTATTGAAGTTAGTATATATATATAGAGGGGTGTGATTAATTGTTAACTTTCTTAAGTTGCTAACTTGTTAACTCATCAACGCAGTGTATTAAAAATGTCAACACATAATTTTGTTGAACTTCAATATAATGTATTGATATTATGTGTTGACATTTTAATATCACCGTGTTAATATTTTTAATACACAATATTGATGAGTTAGCAGAGTTAATAATTTAAATAGTTAGCAATATAACGCATCCCTATATATATAAAAGCATGCACTCAATATTTGAAATATGAATAATTGTAGTACTACTATTCAATACGAGTTTCAAAACCTATATTCAAATATCACTATATTCAACTCTAAATATAGCACTACTACTCAATACGTGTTTCAAAAGGGGGAGCTAATAACACTATAAATAGAGTGCATTCCCATAGATTAAATCACAACAAATCAAATAGAACAAAAAAAAACATCTAGTAGCTAGCAATGGGTTACAAGCAATCCCCGGCTTTGACTTTGATTGTGGCGGCTCTCCTCCACTTAACTCCCCGTGTAGACCTGCCCAAAGTTTATCGAACCGACGGGTAAAACCGAAACCGTGAAATTTACCCGAAGCGAAACTGTCAATTATTGAACCGTGGTTCGGTTCAGGTTCAAAAATTTTCGAACCGAAACCGTGCCAGAACCGCGAAAAAACGGCGGAAAACTGTGAAATCAAGCCGGAAGCAAAAAACCGGCAGTTTTGGAACCGTGAAAAATCGTAAAAAACAGCCGGAAAACCGCCGGTTCGGAACCGAAACCGAAACTGGCGGTTTTAGAATCGGAACTGTAACCGCGAAACACCCTCGCGGTTCGGGTTCCGGTTCAACAATTTCCAAAACCGGAACCAGCGGTTCCAAACCGAAACCGTCGGTTCCTGAACCGTGGGCACCTCTATCCTCTTGCCTACGGCCAAGTGGCGAGTACTGCGGGCACCGGCCTCGTCAGAGGCATAATATGTTGCACACGCACTGGAAACTGTGCCAACGGGTCGCCAAGGCTCCCGGGAGTCAAGGTCAACCTGAACTGCACGAATCTGTTGACTGGGGCACAAACACTCGTCCAGAGAGTCACCAACAACGTTGGAGTTTATAACCTCATTTTGCCAAATTTACCGGGCGTGGTTTCAAGCGTTCCCATCGACAGGATCCTAAGATGCAACGTGTTAGGATCATCGACTGCACATTAGTTTGATATTGTCCGCTTTGGGTGGAGCCAATCCCGCACGGATTTGTTTTTGAGTCATCCCCATAAAAGGCCTCAAACTAATTAGAGGTGGATAGCACTTATATACTAATCCAACTTCTCTCACTCATCCGGTGTGGGATAGATTTGCACCCAACAACTGGTATCAGAGCCAAGGTGGCTTTGGGTTGGGCCCGGTGTGATCAAAGGGTCGGGCCTGGGTGACCCATGATCGAGTGGGGCCCTGGATGACTCTAGTTTGAATCGGGCCCGTAATGTCTCGATGTATCAACTATGTGTTCCCGATGTGGTCTCGGTTTGTTGTAAAACTTCCTCTCAATTCCACAGTCTGCCCCATCCTCAACACCGTCAACGGCATCCTTATCGGCGTCCCCACGCTTGTGAACACCCTCCTTAACACGTTGCTCGGTCCCCTACTTGTTTTTGTTGGTGTTGCGCGTCGTCGCCATTACTATTTAAGGGATCCTAAATTACATCTACTACGCACGACATAATAATTAAAATGTTGCATCTAAACAAGCACTAACCATGCTTATATGCATATAAATTATTGTACTTTGTTTTGATGCTTCATTTTTGTGAAAAATAAGTCGTGTAATAAATCATGGAGAATAAATATTATATATATATATATATATATAGGTAGGAAAATGATCAATACAAAAATGCATCTCAATATAAAATCCAGACCAAATCCTGATCATGAGATTTTTCAATCTAATGGTCAATAATTAAAGAAAAACACGGTGGGTCATTATAAAGAAGTTTTAGGTCATATTATAAATTTGGGTTTAAGGTCATGTTAAGATCATTTTATGTCATCCTTATTATAATGACATAAAAATAAGCTTACGATGACGTAAAAATGACCTATGTATGCTTAGTTCTGTATTTTTGTATTAAGAATGGGTTTTACATAGATCAAAACTCTATATATATATATATAGAGAGAGAGAGAGAGTTGTGATCAATGTCGAACCAATTTTAAAAACCGAACTAGAGACCAAATCTGAGCCATTAGATCTAGTTTTTTTGATGAGGTGTGCTGCTGTGAAAATTTTTTCTGCTTCATTACTAGCCCATTTTACTTCATTGTATAGGTTTATTACTTCATTCTGTACCTAATACCTTGAAACTACAACATGTTTTTACTTGCTTCCAGTAGGTTTTGAAATGATTCAACATATGTTTCATTCAAATTCATTGACGTGGGTTTTTGCTTGATTGACATTTAAAAATGCAATTTATTCAAGTGAGTTTATTACTTCATTTAGGAACGTTATTACTTCATTGGATAAGATTTTTACTTCATTCCAGTAGGACTTCAAATGCTTCTACACATACTTCATTCCAATAATTTATTACATTATTCCATGTGTTTATCAAACCAATATTAGTGCCATGGCGGTGGTGATAGATATTGTAGAGAGAAAGAACGGCACGCGACGGCGAAACCATATTTACGTACTGGAATGAAGTAAAACCTACTAGAATGAAGTAAAAACCTACTAGAATGAAGTAATATATTCTGGAACGAAGTTAAATCTTCGTAACATGTTAGTATGACTTATTTACCTTCGGATGAATTAAAATAGGCTCGTAATGAAGGCAAAAATAATTTATAAATTTCTGTATCTTATCCATAAAAAACCAGATCTAAAAGCCCTAATTTGGTAGGGTTCGGTGGTTCGGTCTTTAAGAGTGGATTTGTGGATAATGGGACTCTATATATATATATATTTATACACTACTCTTTGTATCTGCATTTTAACTTATTTACCAAGTATTAGCAACGCTTTTGGTACTTATGAATGATAATATTACGAAGCTTGTCTCAAAGATTTCTCCTAAACTTAATTCTTAATTAAGACACAAAAATGAGGTCAAAAGGTGAGAATTAAGAAGCAAAAATTGTACTAATACAAATTAAATAGGTTTACACAATTTAAAATTTTAAAATGTCATGAATAACAACAAATATGGAGTACAAAATATATAAGCTAGTTTCCCTCGTTTTCGTCTTAAAATAAAGCGTTACTTTTCTTTTTTCGCTACCCAGGAAATATTTTAATTCTTTAAAATAATCTTAAAGAGTTTTGCGATTAAAAAGCTACGCCCCCCTTCTTTTAGTCTGCAACTATGAGTCACGGTTGAGTTGGACAGGAATTTTACAAAATATGAAGGAAAATATGTAGAAAAAATAATGGAATGCGGGTCATGTACCGAAATTAAATAGTTTTAGGAATTTTAGGAACCACCCCAATAGTTAGTCTTTGTTGGAAAATAAGAGTCCATATTAGTTTTTAAAAAAATAAACTAACTAATTAGAAATAGATAAAATATTAATTTAAGTGAGCTTAATTAATGGACCTGAAAACATTGGTCATGATTAGCTGGCGATGATTGTATTTTATTTTGGGGAAAAAATAATGATGTAAATAAATAAGACCTAAATTGTAGTCCAATTCGGAAACAAATTTAGAATTCATCATTTGACTAAATAGATTTTTTTTCGCGATGGAATAATGAATTAATGTAGATTGTATAATATGGGCCAATCTCTATTTTTGTAAGCTTAGCGTGTGTTTTTGGTTGGGCTCTCTTTTTCTGTTGGAAACTAGAGTACTAATTTTCTTCTTAAGCCTAATAATTTTACACATAGGATTATACATATAGAGATTTAATGTAATAAGTAATTAATTTTAATTTTTAATTTTTAATTAATTTTAATTGTTAACATATACTTTTATAAAGGATAGTAATAAAATGCAAACTTATATATTATACAAACTCCAAACTTTTCAATATAGTATCAACACAACGTCAATATAATCTCAACACAGTGTAAAATTTCAAGATTTTGATGTTAACACAATGTCAACGCAATTTCAATACAACATCAACCGTTGACATTGTGTCGACATTTTTTTGTTTTTACTCCCTCCGTCCCACTTTAGGAGTCCCGGTTGAGTTCGGCACGAGTTTTAAGAAATGTAAAGAAAAGTTGATGAAAAAAGATAGTGGAATGTGGGTCATACTTTTATATATTTGTTTTATATTAAAATGTGAGTGGAATAAGGTGAGTGGAATGTGGGGCCTATTATCAATTATGGAATATTTCAACCGGGACTCCTAAAGCACACACCCAAAAATGGTAAACTGGGACTCCTAAAGTGGAACGAATGGAGTATTATATTATCATCTGTTGATATTTTCTAACGATTCAGATCAAAATTTGAAATTTATATAATATTTAGAGTTTGCATTTGATCACGTTCCCTTTTACGAATCGTTATAAAAAACACCAGATATTAACTTGTCTCTCAAATATTTCACAACTAACTTAATTTTAATACTCAAATCTATATTTTCAGTCATAATAATAATTCTCGATTTCCTTTTTTTTATTATGTCTTGGAAATTACATTCCCTTTTACAAATCCTTAAAAAAAACACCAGATATTAACTTGTCTCTCAAATATTTCACAACTATCTTAATTTTAATACTCAAATCTATATTTTCAGTCATAAAAACTCTCGATTTCCTTATTTTTTGATTATGTCTAGTTTCCAAGTTATCAGGCGTAACTAAACTTTGTATATCTTATTCCAGTCTCGTGCTTCATACACATACATTATCATGATACATTGATACTGATGGAAGCAACACTCTAATAAGATAAAACAATGAAAAAAATCCTAAGTCTTGATGTAGCAAAATTGGTACAACTATAAACTACATCCTCCTTCATTCCATGCAGCGGAGAGTTATTTTGCCATTTTTGTGCATTACATAGAAGTAGAAGAGTCGTTTACTTTTTCAAGTAAAAGTTAACCCATTTCTTTTCACTTATTTTACTCTCTCTTACTTCATTCACTCTTCTTCTGTCTACCTTTTTCATTTTCTACTTTATTTTTCATTTACTTAACTCATTTAACACATTTATTTTAAATCACGTGTCGAAAAGAAATGCCCACTACTATAGAACGGAGAGAATAATACTTTCACGCCCGCATTTTCTAAGGATAGAAAACACGGTTGATCACGACTAGGGAAGGATTAAAGAAGCGGGAAAGAAAGGGGAAAACAACGAAACACGACCATAGCTCGAAATATATGGAATATCTCAAATAAAACCAGTATTACTTCAACAATCAAAACTCAAAATGAATATTATCTCAACAATACTTGAACTCAAACGGAATACTATTTAGCAGAAGCATTTCGAGAGTAGAATACTGCTATGTATGAAGACACAACATATCCTGAACATTTGATAGACATTCTTCACTTTTATGCGCAACACCCACCGCGCTCGTCACCGCTCAACCTGCACATAGGGAAAACACATACAGGGCTGAGTACTTGATGCACTCAGTGGACTCATGTCGAAAACATTTTTATAAAAATTATTTACCATGCCATTAACGAGTGACCTCGGGGTTTTAACTTTGAAAGGGTCCGAGTCACTAAAACATTTCACCAACATCATCCTCACCATCAACCTCAACATCATCAACATCATCATACCATATCTGAACATACATGACAAGGATGTGGCCACATTCCAAGTCACTAGACCGGCCAACTCAAAGAGATAGCGCACGATCTACGGGGAGTACACTAGCCTGAGTAGGAACTCACTCTTCTTTCCCCAAAATTTATCCCCAAACCCGATTAACAAACACATCAGCCCCACTCTGCTATTTTAATTTACTTGCCCCATTAAAACTAACACACCACGCAGGGACGGAGCCAGGAATTCCATACAGGTGGGGCAAAAATATATATAAAGATATTTTAAGAAGTAGAGAAGGGGCATATATAGAGATATTTTAAAAAAAAAAATTAAAAATTAATAATCAAAATAGTATAAATAATTTTTTTCAGCTGGGGCAATTGCCCCTTGTGATGCCCATATGGATCCATCCCTGACACCACGTCTACCTCACCTATCATTAGAGAACTCCTATTCCCCCTCCTTTCTCTCATTCGATTTGCATCGCCAGCCGCTCTGTCTCTCCATCTAATTCTCTCTCAATTTTAACAGCAAACTCCCTCTCTGCTCTTCCTCAGTTCGCAGCTCTCCCATCGGTTCGTGCTCGCAGCTATCCCCTGTTCGATCAGTCGAACACCCCAGGTTGCTAGCCAATGAGCTCGTCATCGCCATCGCCATCCGCGGGGGTCTAAACATCACCGAATTCATCTCACTTTGTTCTCCGTTCCCCTTCCCGGTCGATGTCCGATTAATCGAGCTCTATCTCAGACGTTTAATTTATTTTGGCTAATTAGGTCGTTGATTCAATAAGGGCTCGTGGGTTTTTCTCAAGAAGAATAATAATTGGGCTTGGAAAAACAAATAACTAGGGTAGAAAAAGAATAATTGTTATAGGCCCAAAATGATATATCCTTCCCTCCATAAACGAAACAAAGCCGAAAATTTTTCTGGTGCACAACTGATGTCCCTTCGAGAACAAATAAAAATGTAGAAAAAATTGGAGTGTTACAAATACCTAATTGACAAATACAACACATAAAATTCCTCACCAAAAATCATTTAAATCACATAGTAAAATCGAGCCATAAAAGAACAAAGGGAAAATGAAAAATCTAAGCAGTCATGTTTAATCTTTACATGCCATAATAATAAGTGAGAAACATCGCGCTGGCCGATCAGGAACCAAATCATCCTTGAATATACTCCCACCGTCCCATAAATATATATGCACTTTCTATTTTTACCGATCCCACAAAAATATGTGCATCCCATTTTTAGAAAATTATATAAATTTAATAATACAGGTCTTACTTTTCACTAACATTACTTTAACCATCATTCTCTTCCTCTCTCTTACTTTATCATACAATTCACCTTCTCTCTTTTACTTTATCCATTTTATCTTAATTCTCGTGTCATATCCATTGCTCATATTTTCGTGGGACAAATGAAGTAGTATTTATATTGCACAATAATGTACTATCTTTTGGATGGTAGAAATGGCTCGCAGAGGATATACAAGACTCAACTTCCTATGAGGATATACAAAGAATGATATATATAAATTGGCCGAATTCGGTTTCCTAGATAAAATAATACCAAAATATAATCTAGGGTTGAGATGTGAGATTAATTTAGTCATAAGGGATTAGGTATGACTAATTATCCCACAATTATCCATCGATCTAGGATTGAGTTATGAGATTGAATCTCATGAACCAAACACACTACATATTTAATTTCGGAATATAATTTTACAAATCGAACATCCCGTAAAATACTAAAATACTACTGTACAAGCGACGGCCTAGTTGAAAAATACTTAAGATTGAATTATTGATAAAATTTGTCAGTTACCTAAATATAGAATGCTAGTCTTACAGAAGCACTAATATTGCCAATAACTCATTTTGTTATTACGTGGTTTAATAAAATGGATTTGATGAAAAAAATATCATTGTAAACATGTCTAATTGTAGTGGTACTCCCTCCGTCCCACAAAAGATGTCACACTTGTGGGACGACATGAGATTTTAGGAGATTTTGTTTTGTGTGTTAGGTAAAAAGAGAAAATAGTAATATTTATATTAATATGAGAGAGAACGTTTTCCAAAAAAATGAAATGTGACATCTTTTATGGGACAAACTAAAATGGAAAGTGTGACATCTTTTGTGGGACGGAGGGAGTAATATTTAATAATGAATAACCGATTCAAATTCAACGCGTACATGTAATTAGGGGTGAGCAAATAACCGAAAACCGAATATCCGAACTGAACCAAACCGAAATTTTGAAATTCGGTTCGGTTTTTCGGTTCGGTTCGGTTTTAAAAATACAAAAATTTTGGTTTTTCGGTTTGGTTCGGTTTGGGCGGAAAAAAAAACCGAAAAACCGAATTATATTTTAAATATATTAATATATATTTTTATCCTATTAATTTAGTATATTATATCATATATATAATATATGTATTCTTTTAATATATTTTTATATAATAAATATTATATATATTCTATTAATTTATATTATATATATTTATATTCTATTAGTATATATTAAATAAAATAAATTAGATATATTAATATATACTATTTTTTCGGTTTTTCGGTTTTTTTTTTAAATTTCGGTTTTTTCGGTTTGGTTAGGTTTTTTAAGTTCGGTTTTCGGTTTTTCGGTTTTCGGTATTTTGGCTTTTCGGTTCGGTTCGGTTTCAATTTTAGCCTAAATTCAATTTTTTGGGTTCGGTTCGGTTTGGGCGAAAAACCAAACCGAAACCCGAATGCACACCCCTACATGTAATAATACTACTCCACAAGATTGATATAATGCAAAAAGGAGAGTAATTTGCACTATAAATAGTACTCTCTCTGCCCAAAGGTAGATTACACTTGGGAGATGGCACGAGATTTTAGGATATGTTATTTTGTGTGTTAAGTGGTGAGAAAATATAATTTTATAAGAGCATCTCCCATAGCAATAGGCTAGCCACTCTCTCTCCCTGCCACGTCATCAGCACTAAAAATCCACCTGCCACATCATCATTTTAAGCAAATAGGCTAGCCGCAATAAAAATAATTA
The DNA here is from genome assembly GCF_023119035.1 of Salvia hispanica. NCBI lineage: Eukaryota > Viridiplantae > Streptophyta > Magnoliopsida > Lamiales > Lamiaceae > Salvia > Salvia hispanica. The sequence continues at coordinate 20,979,310 of NC_062968.1, read as the reverse complement.
AAAAACAACTACATTTACGGAATAAAATTTACGATTAAATTACGGAATTAAATTTACGAGACATATACGGGAAAAATTCATTCATTTCATTGAAAAAAAAGGTACATAGATAAAAAAAAAACATGATTTTTTTTAAAAAAAAAACGGGCTTCATACACGAGCCCCGCCGCTCTCTACTCCTCGTCCTCGCCGCCGCCGCCACCCGGGGTATCTGAGCCCGCGTCTGAGCCCCCCATCAGTGCCATCGTGGCATCCAAATCCACCTGCATGTTCTCGAGCATCGATTGAAGGAACCTCTTCTCCGTGGGGTCAGTTGCGGCCTTCCACTCTTGGAAGACCTTGTACATCCGTTCCTCCGTTTTTTGACGCGAGAATAAGGTGTACGCGCGTGGGGGGGAGGAGGTGCCGAGATGACCTCCTGGGGCGATAGGGGGGATCCTCCCCTCGCTGCCCGTTGCGCCCGCTTTTGGCCAACCGGGCGAGGGCGACGAGTAAAGGACGGAGGGGACGGAAACTCCTCAGCATCCAGGGGGCGGTCGTGAGATTCGCCGCTGCTGCCGCTGTAATCGCCGGAGTAGTTCAGCCTCGCTTCTTCGGCCACCCAGCCGTCGCACCCCGCCTCGGAACTTCTCGGAGTCCTTCAGCACTACATAGCATTCCCAGAAGGCGAACTCCTTATAAACCCCCGGCAAGGGGAACCGACTCTCCGCTATCCTCCGGGCGTCCTCCTCATTCTCCGCCTACTAGTCACCGGCGGAGGGCGTTGGCGTACAACCCCGAAAATCGGCCGACCGCGGCCCTGATGCGTTCCCACCCCTTCCGGCACTCCTCCCCTTTGTAGTACTTTCCGTGCGGGCAGTATCTCCTATAGGCTGCTCTAATCTTAGACCACATGTTGACGATACGCTAGTTGTTCCCAACCAGCGGATCGTCTCAAACCGACAACCACGCCTTGGCCATGCCGGCGTACTCATCCTCCGTCCACTTCCTCCGCGTGGGGGTGTCGTGAACAACGGGCTGTGACGAATCGCCGACTACCTTGCCCTTCTCCTTGGTCTTCTTCTTCTTCGGCGCGGCCCGACCCGACCCGCTGGAACGGGAGAGTTCAGATCCCCGAGATCGATCCTCATATCATGCAATGACAAAAGGTCATCGCCAGTGAACTGCGTCTCCACTTGGATCGACGTGTGAGACGAAGCCATCAAAAAATCAAGAGAGGGATGATAGACCGTGTTCCCCCCTTCCCCCCCGGTGACCCCTGCATCCCGGGATGCATACCGGGCTGCATCCCGGCCTGCCATACCGGCATCTTCCCCATCATCTGCTGCATCATCTGCTGCTGCATCTCGAGGCATACCCCACGGCATCCCCCCTGCACCCCCCCGCATCCCCCTGCGCTCCCACCATCATCCCCATCAACTGTTGCCAAGAGACGTTCAACCCTGGGCCTATCTAGCCATATCCAGATCTCACAGGTACCGTGGGAGTTTGGAGTCTGAGATCCGCTCGTCGCCGGACTGGACTCGTTGTTGTGTTCCATCGCACGATGTTGCTCTTGTACAAAAATTTAGAGAGAGAGAAAACTCGTTAAAACAAGTGGTGCAAATGAAAATGAAACTAAAATCGCGTATATATAGGTTTTCAAAAAAAAAAAAATGAAAATTGGGCGCTGGCCGATCGGCACGCCACAATGACGGCGCATCGGCCAGCGCCCTCAAATCGGCTAGCCTACGCCGAAATGGTTCGGCTAGCCGATCGGCTAACAACGCGAATCGGCTAGCCGGTGGGCTAGCCGCTATTGGAGATGCTCTAATTGATGTGAGAGGGAACTTTTTCCAAAAGAATAAATGTGACATCTTTTATGGGATAAACTAAAAAGGAAAATGTGAAATCTACCTTCGGACGGAGGGAGTAGTTTTTGTGGTCTTTCTAATATCAATAAATTGTATTACAAATATCAACACAATGATATATATATTTCAATATACATACACTTAAACTTAACATGGTTTTATTAATATTGTACATGCATTGCTTTGAAACTTTTTCATGTATGTATATCGATATAAAATCCGCTTATCAACATATACGAAAATTGAAATAAAATTATAAAATTTTAGCATCCGATCATCGTCGGAACATATGCAATTGAGATATCGTTAGAATCCTTATTGAATTACCTTTAATTTAATATATATTTTACGAACAAAATAATTTAAATAAAGAGAGTTATTAAAATTTAAAGTTTTAAGATGATTTTGAGGATAGAGAAAGTGATTAATTTTAACTAGGCGTATATACTTTTTAAGTGTATTTAATAATTTTTCAATTTATTATTACAATTAATAGATCTTCTAATATAATAATTAAGAATTGATCTTAGTTTGAGATCGTAAATTAGAATTTATCTTAGTTGTAATTTATCACTATCGTGATAAAATATTCATAAATTTAATAGACTTTTAGCGTTACCGTTGCCAATAACTTCTTAAGGTTGTTTGACAAAATGCACTTTTTTTTTTGTTTTTGACAAAATGCACTTGATATAAGTTGAAATGCTAAAATTAAATTGAGAATTGTACAATGTTAGGCTACTTGATGATATAAGTTGAAATTAATGTAGACAGTACATTGTTAGGCCACTTGAGGCTTAGAACTATTTGCATTAAAAAATATATCAAAGTATGGGTGCATTATTTGTAAATATGAACAATGAGTCTGTGTTAGAATAGCGTAACTAAGTTAATGTGTTACATGTTAACTAACCTATATATTGTATTTACATTTTTAATATAAAGGGTTGATTAGCTAGTTAATAGTAGTATACTTCATCCGTCCATGAAAAATATAACACATTTGCCATTTTTGGCAAATGTAGGAAAGTTTCCAACAACTTCTCTCTTATTTTTTTTCTCGTCTCTCTTACTTTTCCAATTCTACATTAAAAATCATGTCATTCCACAAAATGCCCTATTTTTCGTGGACGGAGGGAGTATTTGTTTACATCCCTATGATAATTGTATAATTGTCGTACTCCCCTGGTCCCACTTAAGATGACCCATTTTTCTTTTTAGTTTGTCCCAAATAAAACGTCACATTTCTATTTTTAGAAACTTTCTCTCTCCAATTAAAACATCCAACCACTTTTTCTCTTTCCAATTAAACACATTAACCATCAACTCCTAAAATCATGCGTCAGCAAAAAAAGTGTCATCTTAACCAGGACGGAGGGAGTAGTATTTAAAATTCCATCAGTCCTATAAAAGATGTCACACTTATGGGATGTCATGAGATTTTAAATGGTTTTGTTTTATGTGTTAACTGAAGAGAGTATATATTTTTTATAACAATACGAGATGGGGTAGATTAGAAACCTCTGGTAAAATGCCCGTCTGTCACCCAGTGGATAAAGTACATTACATAGTCCAGGGATTGACAACTTACCTATTCAGTGACTTTGGTACTAGACGGTCCCAAAACGGATACTATTTTTCATAAATGAAAATTTAACAAACTAACAAAGAATTAAAGTGAGATATTTTGTTTTTGGACAGACGGAGTACGACTTTCGAATTCAACTCATAAGGGGAGCAAATACCACTATAAATAGTAGTGCATTCGCATAGATTGAATCACAACAAATCAAAAGAAAATAAAAGAAACATAGAGATTTTCTCATAGCAATGGGTTACAATGAATCCCCGGCCTTGATTGTGGTGGCTCTCCTCCTCTTTTCCCCCCTTGCCTACAGCCAACTGCTGAATAACGGCGTTATCAACGGACAACTATGCTGCACAGCCAACGGAAACTGCTCCCCTGGGTCGGAAGGGATCCCGGGGGTGATGTTGGGCCTAAACTGCTCCACTCTCTTGTCCAGGGTGGGGCCGGTCGTCCAGGGCGTCACCGGCCTCAATGGAGGTCTTAACCTCACTGTGCCATTTTTCAGTACCACGATAGGCCCGGTCATCGATGGATTTGTACCATGTAACATTATCGTTAACCTTCCTCTTAATTCCACGGTCTGCCCCATCCTCAGCACCACCACCGGCACGCTTACCAGCCCTATCTCTCTCGTGAGAACCTTAGTTAACGGGGTACTCGGTCTCACTGGGGTTTTCGCCATGGAGGCGTTTCAAGTCGTGACCGATAATGTTAAAGTCCGGGGTAATATACTACATATATAGCATAATAAAAATGTTACATCAAAACAAGCACTAACCATGCTTATATGCATGCATATTATTGTAATTTGTTTTGATGCTTCATTTTGTAATAAATCAGTGAGAATATTAGTACTACTCTTTGTATATGCGTTCTTATTTACGTACCTTTCAACAGCCTAAGCAACTTCACCCATATAATGATATAAATACATACAAAGCTTATCTCAAGTATTTCTCCTAAACTTAATTCTTAAGAGACATAAATGAGGTGAACAGATGAGAAGAAGCAAATTTGTAATTTTGTACTTCAAAATAAATTGGATTGCATAATTGAAAATTAGAAAATGTCATGAATATGAAAAAAAATTGTATACTCCCCCAGTCCCCAATTAATTGTCGGTTAGTTGACGGTAATGCTTATTTTAAGAAACTGTTTGACTTTGTTAAGAAAACTGAAAGGAAAAACCTAGTGTGTAGCGGTCATACTTTTATGTATAAATTTAATTATAATTGTGAGTAAAATGACGTAGTCGAATATTAGGTCCACCTAACAAAATAGTAAGAGTTAAATGAGACAATTAAAGGAGACCGTCAGTATTTCATTTCGGCCTGTCACAAGTTAGTTAATCATTTACTTTTATATCAAAAACTTTATTCTCTTTAAACATTACATTCTTGAATTTCTTGCCCAAAATTAAAGAAGCGTCTCAATCAATTTGGAACGAGTATATACTACAATAGGCATGAAAATTCTTGAATACTAACATACCAAGATCAAACCACCCGCATAAAATGTACATGTATATGAGAGATATTCATATTCTAAGGAGTAGCAAGAATTATAAAATAATTATTGGATTCAATGGGGCAGTGTTTATTGCATAAATAGAGTAGGGTTTTAGCACCATTGTTTACATTAACATATTTGTTATAACGTTTGACTAAATGCAGTTCATGCTAGTTGAAATGCTAAAATTAAATGCTAGTACTATATTAAATGGAGGTTTTTTTCAACACTTATATACTACTTCCAATTTCCTTTCATTCTCAGGTATGGTACTTGATATACGTATTCATTTCTTTTTAAATTCAGGCTTCACGGGGTGTGTTATAATTTGTGCTTTTGTTGTAAACTTGGTAAAAAAAATATTCATCTAATTTTACCAGCTTTCACCGGATTTTTTAACATCCCTTTGAATGGTACACTTAGCTCGGATGACCACAACATATATTTCTGATGTACCATTATTGTGTACCGGTACCATCCACGTTCCCTGGTCTGCCCCATACTCAACTCGGCTAACCTTTTTGGCATTATCACAATTGTCGACTAAAGCCATGTTTGGTAGGGGTGATTCACCATAACTAGGGATGGAATTTTATGAACAAAAATGACAGTTTTGTTCATAAAATTCTATTCCTAGATGTGTTATCACCCCAACCAAACATGCAAACATGCATGCATATAAAGTATGCTTCATCTAGTATACATTGTTAAGTCGTATAATAATAAATTATGGTGAATATTATTTATATACTACCTTTGTCCCATGATACTCGTATTTTTCTGTTTCGCCTCGTCTCAAACTACTTGCATTATTTCTGTTTTAAACAAGAATTAAGGTACTTCTAAGCTTGCACAAACTTTTACATTTCTAAACAAAACACAACCAAATATTAACTAGTCTCTCAAATATTTCTCAACTAACTAAATTTCAATACTCATCTATATATATTCAGTCATAATAATTCTCGATTTCCATATATATTTTTCTATAATGTCTAGTTTCCAATTTATCGGGCGTTACAAGTTATTAATGTAGTGTAAGAATTAGAAATATGTTTGACATATATGTTCAACCCCAAAATAGTTCGTCTTTGATTTCATTTTCTGCACTGCTGTGGAATGGATGGAGTATTATTCTCTTCTAAATTATTGCTTGTTTCTAGACATCTATTCATGAATTTTATATCTTAAAATTCGCTACACAATTTCTAGATCTTAATATTTCTATGAATATATTTAATAAAAAAGAAAATTCTTGAAATAATGGTGAAATTACAAGTCTATCTCATATAGCAATCCACGAAAAATGTACGTACGTACTCCATCAATGAAAGTTTGTCAATTACTAGGTTATGTCCAATTGTATTTCTTAGGTATTATACATTTTCCTATGTGTATCAGTGTATGGAATATTATATTTTGGTCAAAACAATGTCATTTTTAGTATGCCTCGGAAATTCAAATAAAGCAAATACTCCATCCAATTTTTTAAATAGTGAACTACAAAAAATAGTATCTGAACAAAAGGGTTTATTTCACCAGCAGCTCCTATACTATAAAAATACTCTAAGTAATCTTTGAAATAAGAGTTTATTTCACTGGTAGACCTTTTGCACTTTTCACGACAAATTTCGCCCAAAAATACCCCCAAAAGTGAGATGGCATCCATCTACTATTTCACCTCTTCAAACTTGTCACTTTCAAACTCAATTTGATATTATTTCAAATCGCTCGATATTATTTTTAATAGGAATATTCACACCTAAAATTATGGAACTTTCAAAAAGTTAGTAATATCACGAACTTTACCGTGAGTTTGTTATTTTCCGCCAATGAAAGAATTTTATTTTACGAATTTTTTTTGTAATTTCTCGACAACAACTTCGAGAGCTTCAAGTTTTTCAATCTTTGAAGATGGTTTTTCGAGAAGCACACCCTCCAAAATTGTTCTTCAATCTATTATTATAGGCGAAATTTTTTCATTAGTGGGAAATAACAAACTCGGGGTAAAGTTCGTGACATTATTTGCTAATTTCAAAGTTTGTGGGAAAAACCCAACTTTTTAAAAGTTCCATGATATTAGGTGGCAATATCCCTTTTAAATATTGAATCTGTTATGCATTGCATGTACTACTGAATATGATATTATTTCAAAACTATCTTATTCTTCTTCTTCCCTCTGTCCTCCTCCATTTTGTTTCTTTTTCTTTTTCATTAGTTTGAATTTATGATTTTAATGTTGCTTCTTTCTTTACAAAAATAATCCAAAATGTTCAATATTGTGCTAGGTTAATTATCAAAACTGATAAACATTAGTGTATAGTAAGAGAGAAGAATGGAAAAAAAAAGTAAGAGAGATGTAGAGATTGTAGTATTTCCTAAAATAGAAAGTTTCTATTCTTAGAAAACAGACTAAAAGGGAAAGAGTTTCTATTTTTTTAAAATAGAGGGAGTACAAGAAAATTGAATTACTCCAACCGTCCCACAAAGTTTATCCCAATTTGACTCGACATGAATTTTAAGAAATTGTTTGACTTTGTATTAAATAGAGATATATAGTGGAATAAGTGTCCACATAGAGGAGATTGAGAGTGTATTTAATGTATTTTGGGAATGATTTCAATTGGGACAAACTTTGTGGGACGAGTGAAAATAGTAAAATGGAAAAAACTGACGGATGAAGAATTTTATAATACGAGAACATCAAAAAAATTACCGAAATTAAATAGTTTCGGGAATTTTGGAAATCACACCAATATTTTATTTTTGTTGGAAAATAAGAATAAGTATCAATTATTAAAAAAATAAACTAATTGATTAGAAATAGATTAAAATATAAAATTATATATGTGAGTGTGATAAAGCGCTGAAAATATTTTGAAGAAAATAATGATGTAAAAAACAGTGTTTTTGTTGTAAACTTTGTAAAGAAATATTCATCATATACATGTATATTTTTTGAATTTCAAACGCAAAGGTGCTTTAGATTTGATGTGTTGTTTATCATCGGAAATTCAAATAAAGCAAATATAAGAAAATCAAGATTTTTATGGTAGGAGTAGGGGAACATCTAGGAAAAAAACTATACTGAAATTAAATAATTTTTGGAATTTTCCAATTTAGTGTTTTTTTTTTGGAAAATAAGCGTACGTAACGTTTACTGTTTCAAAAGATTGGGTATCTGAAACCTGGTGGGTAAGGGTTATGGTTGAAAATTTATAACCTGAATAGCCTGCCGTCAAATACCCCGACAATCCGAGTGGTTGACCCGTACTCGAACAAGTTATTTCGATTGACATCCCTATAATTTTAACTATGAATAATTGTAACAACGAAAATATGACTTTCGAATTCAACGCTTTACACGTAAATAATACTCCTACAAAAATAATGAAATGCTAAAAAAAAGGAGCAAATAGCACTATAAATAGTAGTAGTGCAATCCCATAGATTGAAACACACCAAATCAAAATAGAAACATAGCAATGGGTTATAAGCAATGCAAGGCCCTGATTGTGATTGGGATTGTGGCGGCTTTCCTTGTCTTAACTCATCTTGCTTACGGCCAACTACTGCCGAATAACGGCGGCATCAGCATCATCAGCAGCTGAGTCTGCTGCACATCCAACGGAAACTGCGTCCCTTCGTCTGTACGGATTCCGGGAGTGAGGGTGAGCCTGAACTTCACCACTCTTCTTGGCAGCGAGGTGACGCTTGCCCGGGGCGTCACCAACTCCACTGGAGTTTTTAGCTTGCGTTTGAGTAATATACCTTTCTTGTTCGGGCCCTGTCCCACCGTTTAAGGGGTGCTAAATTACATCTACTATTTGTATCTGCATTTTAATTTATTTACTAAGTATTAGCAACGTTTTTGGTACTTATTACTGATACTATTACGAATCTTGTCTCAAAGATTTCTCATAAACTTAATTCTTTATTAAAATGTCATGAATAACAACAAAATATGGAGTACAAATTATATAAGCTAGTTTGCCTCGTTTTCGTCTTGAAATAAAGCTTACTTTTCTTCTTTTTTTTCGCTACCCTGGAAGTATTTTAATTCTCTAAAATAATCTTAAAGAGTTTTGCGATTGAAAAGCTACTCCCCTTCTTTCAGTCTGCAATTTATAATCATGTTTAAGTTCGACATGAAGTTTAAAAAATTTAAAGTAAAATATGTAGAAAAAAATAATGGAACGTGGGTCAATTACTGAAATTAAAAAGTTTTGGGAATTTTTTGGAACTACCCCAATACTTAGTTTTAGGTGGAAAATAAGTTTTTGTTGGAACTACCCCAATACTTAGTTTTTTTAATAATAAACTAACTAATTAGAAATAGATAAAATATTAATGTAAGTGAGCTTAATTAATGGACTGAAAACATTGGTCATTTCTAGTTGGCGTTGGTTGAATTTTTATTTTGGGGAAGAAATAATGATGTAATAAAAAAGACCTAAATGGTAGCCCAATTAGAAAACTAATTTGGAATTCATCGTTTGACTAAATAGTTTTTTTCGTGATGGAATAATGAATTAATGTAGATTGTATAATATGCGCCAATCTATATTTTTGTAAGCTTAGTGTGTTTTTGTTTGGGCTCTCTTTTTCTGTTGGGCCTCTGATCTGAAATTTGCAAATGGAAACTAGAGTACTGTTTTCTTCTTAAGCCTAATAATATTACACATAAGATTATACATATAGGGGGTGTAGGGAGTGTTCGATTGGCAAGACTAAATCTCATAATTAAATATGTATCATGTTTGGTTCATAAGATAGACCCCAACAACTTAATCTTAGATGGATAGTTTCATGATAATTAATCATAGCCTTCCCCTTCCAACTAAAATAATCCCTCAATTTAATCCTAGATGGATAGTCTCATGATAATTAGTCATGGCAAACGAACGCCACCTATGAGAATTAGAGATTTAACACATACTTTTACAAATCTTAAAAAAATACCAGATATTAACTTGTCTCTCAAATATTTCACAACTAACTTAATTTTAATACTTAATCTATATTTTCAGTCATAATAATTCTCGATTTCCTTATATTTTGATTATGTCTAGTTTCCAAATTTTCAGGCGTAACTAAAATTGGTATATCCTATTCCAGTCTCTTGCTTCATACAATACATTATCATGATAATAATTCTCGATTTCCTTATATTTTGATTATGTCTAGTTTCCAAATTTTCAGGCGTAACTAATATTGTTATATCCTATTCCAGTCTCTTGCTTCATACAATACATTATCATGATACTTACTGATTGAAGCAACGCTCTAATAAGATAAAACATTGAAAAAATATGAAGTCTACTGTAGCAAAATTGGTACAACTATAAACTATATACTCCTTCATTTTATAGTAGTGGAGTCATTTAGTCATTTTTATACGTTCCATAGTAGTGAAGTCATTTACTTTTTCAATAAAAGTCAACATATTTCTTCTTACTTACTTTACTCTCTCTTACTTTATTCACTTTCAACTCTCTACCTTTTTCATTTCCTACTTTATTTTTCTTTTACTTAACTCACTTAACACAATTTTTCTTAAATCACGTGCCGAAAAGAAATGTCTCCACTACTATATAACGGAGGGAGTAATACCTAAGTCACAAATAAACACATATAATTCCTAACAAAAAATCATTTAAATCACATAGTAATAAAGAGCCATAAAATTAAAGAACAAAAGAAAAATGAATTATCTAATTAGTCATGTTTAATCTTGACATTCCATAATAATATGTGAGAAACATTGTGCTGGATAATTTACAATTAAGAACTCATCCTTGAATATAGTATTTACATCGCACAATAATGTAATCCTACTATATATCTTTTGTATGGTAGAAATGGCTCGTAGAATGATTTATATAAGAGTGAACTACATAAATTGTACGTGATCTTTCACTTTCGCACGCAAATGGTACCTGATCTTTATTTTATATCTTTTTTGGTACCCAGTGACAAAAATAATTATAGGTACCAAATATATGATATTTTTTGTTATGGGGGATATTTTTGAAAATTTCCATTAAATAGTACCAAACATGTGATTATTTTTTTCTTCTCTTATTTCTATTTTTCTTCATTTTCTTCTTTCTTTTTAGTATTTTGTCTTCCTTTCTTTTTCTTTTTTCTCCTTAGTTTATGTTTCCTCTTTATTCTTTTCTCTTCTTTTTCTTTTTTCTTTTTAGTGTTTTATACATACATCTAATTGCACTCATAATATACATCAAGAACAAAACACCTAATTAAATTAATTATTTAAAATAATTAAATCAATTAAATAAATTTTATTGAATTATTTTATACTCATTTTAGGCTAAAAATATTCATTTTATTGAATTATTTTATACTCATTAAACACCTAACTAAAAATATTCAACTCTTAATATCATTATGAATGCAATTCATAATTTTAAATTTTTATTAAAACTATATTGATTTGTTATTAATTTAATGTAAAATAATAATAATAATAATTATTATTATATAATATTATTGTGTGATTCATAATTTAAATAATTATACTATAATTATTTATTAACTACAACTAGTTTTTAAGTATTATAACAATAATATTATTACAATAATAAAATATAATTATAATTAAGTATATTTGAATGAATTAAAAAATAAATTAATTATTAATATATAACATCAAAATAATAATATTAATATTGATTAATAATAATAGTATAAATAGTGAGAAGAATGAGAGAAGAGATTATAATATCACTTTTGGTACTTAGTTTTGTATATGCCGAAAATAACCTCAATTACACAAATGGAAATATGTATTTGTTTAGAGGGCATTTTGGGGTGAAAATTGCATCAGGTACCAAAAATGTGATTTATATGTACCAAAAACGATATAAAATAAAGATCAGGTACCATTTACGTGCGAAAGTGAAAGATCAAGTAGTATGTATGTAGTTCACTCTTTATAAATAAGAGTGAACTACATAAATGGTACATGATCTTTCACTTTCGCACATAAATGGTACCTGATCTTTATTTTGTATCGTTTTTGGTACCCCATGACAAAAATAACCCTAGGTACCAAATATGTGACTTTTTTATTATGGGGGATATTTTTGGAAATTTCAATTAAATAGAACCAAATATGTGATTTTTATTCCTTCCTTTCTTATTTCTTTTTTTCTTCTTTAGTTTATTCTTTTTTCTTCATTTTCTTCTTTCATTTTTTTTTCCTCAGTTTATGTTTCCTCTTTTTTCTTTTCTCTTCTTTTTCTTCTTTCTTTTTAGTGTTTTATACATACATTTAATTGCATTCATATTATAAATCAATTACAAAACACCTATTCAATTAATTATTTAAAATAACTAAATTAATTGAATACTTTTAATTAAATTATTTATACTCATTTTAGGGTTGAAACACCCAACTAAAAATATTCAACTCTTTATCATTACGAATACAATTCACAATTTTAAATTTTGATTTAGACAATTTTGATTAGTTATTAATTTAATATAAAAAAATTATTATTATTTATGAATTTGTACTACTAGTTTTTACAATTATAACAATAATATTATTATAATAATTAAATATAAGTATAACTATAGTTATGATTAAATATATTTAAATAATATTAAAAATAAATTAATTATTAATTTATAACATCAAAATAATAATATTATATTGATTAATAATAATAGTATAAAGAGTGAGGAGAACGAGAGAATGTATTATAATATCACTTTTGGTACTAGTTTTGTCAATGCCCAAAATACCCTTTATGACACAAATGGAAAAATGAATTTGTTTAGAGGGTATGTTGGAGTGAAAATTGCATTAGGTACCAAAAATGTGATTAATAGGTACCAAAAGTGATATAAAATAAAGATCAGGTACAATTTATGTGCGAAAGTGAAAGATCAGATAAATTATGTGAAAATTGCATTAGGTACCAAAAATGTGATTAATAGGTACCAAAAGTGATATAAAATAAAGATCAGGTACAATTTATGTGCGAAAGTGAAAGATCAGATACCATTTTTGTAGTTCATTTAACTCTATAAATATAGTACAACTGTAAAAAACGGCTAAGTTGACAAATACTAGTACTCAGATTGAATTATTGGATAAAATTTGGCGGTGTCTATGGCCTAAAATATAGAATGCTAGTCTTACATAAGCACTAATGTTGCCAATAACTCATTTTGGAATTACGTGGTTTGACACAATCCATTTGATGAAAAAATATCATTGTAAATGTAACATCCCGAATTTTTCCTCACTTTTTAGTTGATCTTGAAAGGACGTCAAATGTGTATCCGATTTTTTTCGTTTAATCTTCATTCTTTTTTTCAAATATTAAAGGAGTATTAGATGTTTGCAATCGATCGAGAGGAGTCGTAATTTATGTTTAGTATTTAGCGTGCCACTAAAGTACTAATTGTAAATTTTATGTAATGAATTTAAATTCAAGAAATAATGCATAATAGAAATAAAAGAATTTATTTCTTGTGGACCTAATTTTAAAAAGAATATTTCATCATTTTGAAAGTCCTCTCTCCGAGAATCCAAATCACTAAAATTATTTTTCTTTGAAGCCCAAAAGCTCCAACACCAAATCTCTTTGTGGATAGCTCTCCTCCACCTCCTTCCTCATTGCTATCCTCCACCTCCTGCTTGATTGTACTCCACCTCCTGCTTGAATACTCCCCTCCACCTCCTGCTTATTACCACACATTTAATCCCAAAATTCCACCACATATACAATCTGCAATCACTTTCGCAGAGAATCGTGAGCAACAGAGCAGCAAGCAGGTAACATTTTCTTAACACCAGAATCATATGGTACCATATTAAACATACAAATTTCATACTAAAATAGTGTACTTCATAAATATACAGCCAACAATTCTTGTAACTCCTTTTCATCAATTGGAATATCACAAATAAAGCACTATCTTAAACTATTAATAGTCTCAGGATTAATTTTGAACATACAGACTAACATAAGCTATAATTCTTGAATACAATCGCAAATCTGAGGCCTTTGGAACCATGTAGAATATGAAGAGGGAGTAAAATAACTTAGCTTTAATAAGAAAGGGGCGTCGAATTGCTATTACTTGAATCCCGACTGTGACGAGGCTGCAACAGCGACGGCGAAAGACGGAGAGGTGCGACGGCGCGCCGCTGCACGCACATCAGCAGTAGCGGCGGTGGCGTGAGCAGCCGAGAGAGGAAGAGGGAGTGGGGGAGAGAGAGAGAGAGAGAGAGAGAGAGAGAGAGAGAGAGACGAGGAGGAGGAGGAAACACCATCGGAGTCGGCGGGTCGATGGCAGCAGATTGCTGTTGGGAGGCATATGAAAATCTGATTTGGGGGAGGAGTCTAATTTTGTGCAATTGGGGAAGAGAGTGAACAAGTGAGAATGAGAGAGAGACGATACGTGGGGAAGGGGGAGTATATGGATTGATTTAATCCTAGAATTGGGTAACTAATTTAATTAGAGTTGGGTGAATATCTAATTTGGTGCAAAGATTGTGGGTTAGTTCTATGGAAAATATAATAGGCTAGAATAATTAATTATTGGGCCAACGTTCATCAAAGAGTAAGAAGAGCTTCTAGACAGGATAGAATTAATTTTTTTTAAAGGACTTTGGACTGAAGAATAAATTGGTTAAGCAAACTAAAATAATTAGTTGTGATCCGAGTTGTTATAGTTTTGCGTAAAGTTGTAGTAGTGTATGGAATATCACTTTAGTCAAAGCCCGAAAATAGTGGAAGAAGAAGTATATAATAATATGAGTTTTAGAAACTCCTTAAAGATAAGTTAAATAATGAAAATGATTACTTAGGAGGCATGCATCCTATTAAAAAGTTTAAGAATTTCTTGAAGTTGATTAGTATTTTATTTTATACTGTAATGTTTTCAAAAGGTTATCTCCGCAAGTTAAGGTCGGAGCGAGAAATTCAAATTAAGGAAATTAAAGGAACGAGGTGAACTTTCCTATCCTACATACTAATGTGGATAAAAATGCAAAATATTTTCGAGTTGATATTTATTTATTCAAATAATGTTGTCTTGCCATAAATGATTTGTTTTATGCCTATCTGTTTGGTTGGAACGTAAGAATCGAATTCGGGTCCGAGTGAGGGTGGTGTCCCTACTCGGATTAGTGTACACAAGTGACCGTTGGAAGGTGGCCACCTTCCACGGCACAAAGATGATATAGTGGAGGCCGTTGGGAGGTGGCCACCTCCCCGGTTGGAGAAAAAGGTAGGTGACCGTGAGAGAGCACCATCTCCACGGCACTTGGTGTTCAGATATGGCGAAAAGAAAGAAAGAACTTAGACTGATCAGTCGAACTTTAGCTCACAAAGAATTTAGTAAGCTCGGGCCTTTTAAGAAAAAACCCTCGAGTGTTACTATGATGGCATGACAATATTTTCATTTTATGTATGTATATTTCGGCAATGGGTTCACTGAGTATTTTTATACTCAGCCCTGCATATATTTCTAAATGTGCAGGTTGAGCAGTGACGGTGGAGAATGTTGAACAGAGTTATGATTTTCCTTTTATTTTAAGTAGAGGCTCTCGGCGGTGCATGTCTCCATACATGTGACCGTGTTCATTCCGCTGCGTACTAAGATTTTAGTTAACCTCAATTAATCTTCTGTACTCTGATAATTATTTATTGAAAAGTAAGATTTTCATTCAAGTTCCGGTGATTAAGAGTTGCTTTGAAATTGTTTGTCCCTTTTTTTCTAAGTGAATATTCGGTCATTGTTTTATCCCCTTTCTGTTCCCCTCTTCTTATTTCCCACCCTTAGTCATGGGTTCCCGGCTTTGCTATCCCTAGCAAAGTGCGGTCGTGACAGTAAACATGTCTAATTGTAGAGTATTTAATAATGAATTTAACCGAATTTCAAATTCAACGCGTACATGTAAATAATACTACTCCACAAGATTAATTTAATGCAATTCCACCCCCTGTCCCATCTTCAGCACCGTTAAGGCACCCTTAATTACATAAGATTATATCATTAAAAATTCAAAATGGAATGAATAAGAAATAAAATACTAATTAATCGTTTATAGATTGATATAAAGCGTCACCATAGATATACCATCATTGTGTAATCATTTCTTTTCTCGCTAAACTGGAAATATTTAATTCGCTAAAAAAAATTCTTGAAGAGTTTAAAGATTAAAAAGGCCCTCCCTCTCAATCATGAGTGCCGGTTAAGTTTGAACATTGAGTTTTAAGAAATATACAAAAGAAAATGTGTAGAAAAAAAACAGTGGAATGTGAACTGCATTTTTATAAACTCCCTCATTCTCATAACTAGTATCACGCCTGTGCTCACAGAACCATAATAAATTTGAAAAAAATTACATAATATAATGTGTAAACATTAAATCATGGAGTAGGAAGATAAAAATCTATCACAATAAAACATTAAACACAATGAATAATTACTCATCATTTTTAAAACTTCTTTATACACTACATTAACTTAAAATTTAAAATCAATTTATCATTATAAACTAAAACCTCCACTTCTTCACAATTCGTCACTCTTAAGCAGAATTCGTAGATAAAATAACTCGTTGGTCATCTTTAAAACCGACAGCCTCACCTAAAACTACAATAAAATAAGGAAAAAAAATATTACTTTGCAATGGATTTAAAGAGATAGAGAGAGAGTGTCGCATGTTACTTTCAAAATTACCATGATCATCATATGGTACATAAAGACCAGCACAACTCGTTGAAGGACCTTCACGACTGCACTCGTTCGAATGAGCAGAATCTTGAGTTTGTATCATCTCATCTACTATATCTAAGTCAGGAATT
>NC_062968.1:20947505-20952505 GCF_023119035.1 Salvia hispanica | reverse complement strand
GTTTCCAATTAGAAGAATGTCATCTACATATAAAACTAAGAACACAACATTTCCCTTTTCAACCTTCTTATACACACAGCTTTCATTAGGGCATTTTTCGAATCCAAACTTTTGAACAGTTTGATCGAAACACTGGTTCCATGATCTAGATGCTTGCTTGAGGCCATAAATGGCCTTCTTAAGCTTCCAAACCATGTGTTCCTTGCCCTTTACCACATAGCCTTCGGGTTGTTCCATGTAGATGGTCTCCTCAAGACTCCCGTTCAAAAACGCAGTCTTAACGTCCATCTGCCATACTTCCCAATCCATGTAAGCTGCTATAGACAAAAGTATACGGATCGATTTGAGCATGGCCACTGGGGAGAAGGTCTCATCGTAATCGATTCCTTCCTTTTGGGTATACCCCTTAGCCACTAGTCTTGCCTTAAAGACTTTAACTCGTCCATCGGGTCCACGTTTACGTTTGTATATCCACTTGCTCCCAATGGCAGTACAGCCTTCGGGTAGGACAGACAAATCATAGACGTCTTTGTCTACCATTGATTGTAGTTCCGAATCCATTGCTTTCACCCATTCGCAATGATCGACATCTGCCTGCGCCTCTGCAAAATTCCAGGGATCAAGTACATTGCTGTCCGAGGAGTGATCCATGCACTCACCCAAACCAATGTATCTATCGGGCTCATGAGAGACCCTCCCACTGCGGCGCGGCACTACAACATCTGGTGTATTAGTTGAAGTTTCTGGATTTGTTGTTACACTAGGTAATTGTTCTTGGTTAATGGAAGTTGTGACTTGAGTTAGCTCTTCAAGAGCTATCTCACTGCTGGGCTTATGATTCATTACATAGTCTTCCTCTAAGAATGTGGCATGAGTGCTCACAATCACTTTCTGATCTCTGAGACTATAGAATTCATAAGCTTTCGTTCCTCTAGGGTATCCTATAAACACACATACCTCCGTCCTAGATTCCAGCTTAGTTGGATCCTTTTCCAATACATGGGCCGGACACCCCCACACTCTGAGATGTTCCAGATTGGGCTTCCGCCCATTCCACAACTCATATGGGGTAGTAGGAACTGATTTAGAAGGTAAGTGGTCTAAGAGATAGGTTGCCGAAAGCAAAGCATGCCCCCAAAACGAAATAGGTAACCGTGCATAACTCATCATCGAGCGGACCATATTTAATAAGGTCTTATTCCTTCTTTCAGCTACGCCATTCTGCTGGGGTGTGCCCGGCGCAGTCGTTTGGGATTGAATTCCCGCTACTGATAAGTAGTCCAAAAACTCGGCACTTAGGTATTCGCCTCCGCGATCAGATCGCAGGCATTTGATACTCTTACCATGACGCGTCTCTACTTTAGCCTTAAACTCCTTGAACTTGTTAAAAGTTTCAGACTTGTAGCGCATCAAATAGACGTATCCAACTTTCGAGAAGTCATCTATAAAGGTGACGAAGTATCGATAGCCGCCCCTTGCCTCGGTTGACATTGGTCCACACACATCAGTATGAATGAGCTCAAGTACTTCTTTGGCCCTATTCCCCTTTGACCTAAAAGGTCTCTTAGTCATCTTGCCTTCGAGACAGGATTCACACTTCGAAAATGGTTCCTTCTCAAGACCTTTGAGAAGATCTTGATCAACCATCGCATGAATTCTTCTTTCGTTGGCATGACCAAGTCTAAGGTGCCATAAGTACGTTTCATTCATTGAATTTGAAGGTTCTTTTCTTTTCTTAGAAATTTTCGATGTAGCATTGAGTTCTGATTTACGTTGATTAAATTGTGTAGAAGTGATTGTGTACAGATTGTTTTCCATGATACCACGACAAATATAAGAACCATCTTTCTTAATAACGCAATTGTCATTAAAAGAAATCGAATATCCATCAAAAGACAATTTAGAAACTAAAATTAAATTTCTTCTAAAAGAAGGTATCAACAAAACATTCTTCAAAATAAAAAATCTATCACTAGAAAAACGCAAATAAACGTCTCCCACTGCAACGGCCGCCACTTTAGTAGCGTCGCCCAGCTGGACTTCGATCTCACGATCATGTAACCGTCTTGTCACCTGCATTAAGTCAGGATCAAAACATATATGATCAGTTGCTCCAGTATCAATAACCCAAGTATGAGTAGATGTTGAAGCCAAACATGACTCGACTACTAGAGCATGGTGCATACCTGTAGCCTTGCCCTTCTTAGGACAATCTGGCTTCCAATGACCTTTCTCTCCACATTTGAAGCACTTTCCAGTAGGCTTCTTGTCACCTCTCTGTTTCTTCTTTCCTTTAGCATTCTTAGCTGCCACTGGGTTCGGTGCCTTTTTCTTTCCTTTTCTAGGCTTAGAGCCAGAGGAATTAGGCGCCAAACTCAGCATAGCTACCTTAGCTTGAACCATAAGGTCCTCCGCCGACTGAAGTTCAGTCAGCAGCTCAGCCAAAGTGTAATCCCGCTTGTTCATCTCGAAATTGAGCTTGAACTGCTGGAAGCTAGGAGGAAGACTCTGAAGGATTATAGTAATCTGGGACTCGGGATCGATTGTCCCTCCCAAAACCTCAATCTGGTTGAGGTGGCTCATCATCTCGAGGACATGTTGCCTCACAGACGTGCCTTCCTTCATAGACTTCGTCATGATACTCCGAAAGGCTTGAGACTTAGCCGTTCGATTCTGAGTACCAAACAGATTTGTAAGATTTTGCATAATCTCGGCGGCAGTCGCCATGGCAGAATGCTGATGCTTGAGTACTGAAGACATAGATGCCAACATGTAGCACTTAGCCATCTCATTCGCCTTATGCCACCGTTTATGCGCATTCTGAACTCCCACCGAGGCATTAGCCGCGGGGACTGGAGGCTGTGGAGTAGTGAGCACAAACTTGTACTCTTCAGCTGTGAGAACGATATCCAAGTTTTGTTTCCATTCGATGTAATTTTGGCCCTCGAGTTTGTTTTCTTTGAGAATGGCAGAAAGAGGATTAAAAGACATTTTGACGGATTTTATTGCACTGCAAACAGAAGAATTTACTATTTGTCATAAACTTATGTAAGGAAATTGAGTAGATTAACCATAAAAATTTTCAAAATCTTACAACAGCAAAATTAATAAATTGTATCCTCCTTTGGAGGTTAATACGCATTAAAATTTTGACAATTTTACTGGTCACAACACCGACGCATCAATATCTTCCTCCTTTGGAGGTCAACACGCCTAATGTTGCCTAAGCACGACCATCAGATTTAGCATTACAGAATTTTATTTCTACAACACACTCCCATAACAATGTTCATGTGCTGATAACAAAACCAAGCTATCTCATAAATTCTGATTGAACCCTGAAACTCGCAGTTCCTTAGGATTATTGTCCCCACTTTGCAGGTGGCAATAATATTGGGAACCACTTTCTAGTTCATTCTATTTATTATGTGAGAAGTCCGCCCTTATGAACTTACTGTTTTCGTAGGATTATTGTCCCTACTTTGTAGGTGGCGATAATATTAGAAAATCAGCTTCACAAAATTTGGCAGTCCAATCGATGGAGACCATATATAAACTTTTAGTTCATAATTATCGCTTAGATATTTGAGTTATGGTTTTTCATTAATTATCCTTTAGCCTTAAGGCAGATTAAGACTAATTAAATTTTGTTGGTATTTAATTGACTGGATAATTAAATATTTTATTATCTTTAGTATCTTAGTTTAGGAATTATTAATCTAGAATTTAATTCTTATTCATGTCATACTATAAGATATATCTAAAATAAAGTACATTATTTATAATCTTAATTAGACATGAAAAATTAAATTCATATAATTTCCAAGTTCAAGATTAGGAAGAAAATTAAATTATATTATTTAATGTAATCTTACATATATCTATCTTATTATAGATTCTAGATATATTATATTTAGGAAACTATTAAATTATTCTTATCTATATCATCTAGGATATGAAATATTCATAGATATAGAAAATAATCCAAATATTCCTAAAATCTAGGGAAATCTTCCCAAAATATTTTATTTCATTAAATAATATTATTTTTAATGATATCTATTAATTAATCAATTAAATAATCATTAAAATAATCTTTCGTCTCTATCTTGCGATTCGAGGTTTGCACGAATCAACACGACGAAGATTTGAAGATTCCTCCCGGAGACGCTCGCCGGAGCGGCGAATTCGCCGCCCGACCGCCGCCGGCAGGCCGCGCCCGAAGGCGCGCTGCTTCCTCCTCCCTTCTTCCCCAGCGCAAAAACGCCGAGAATCACCCTCCTACAGCTCCGAAGATGCTGTTCCGGCGACCTTCGCCCGCCGCTGCGTTCTAGCGCGAACCAGCAACAGCCGCTCTCGGCGGCGCTGCTCCGGTCGTGCCTTGTGCGGTCTAGGGTTTAGGTGGGTTAGGGTTAGGGTTAGCTCGGCGGAGAGTGGCTGCTGCTCTCGGACGAGCAGCGAGCTCGTTCGCTCTCCACCGCCGTCGATCACCGTTCATGCCGTGAGAAAATCACCGCCGCGGTCTTGCCGGCGGCGTGGACGTGCCCACGCACGTATTCACGTCGCCGGATGATCGCATTGAAGCTCCCACTGATCGGTCACGGTTCGTGGATTTCGCCGGGACCGGCGGTCTTCCCGGCGGCGTGCACGAGACCGCCCTCGTCTGCACGTCGCCGACTGATCGCCTCCCTAGCTCCCATTCTGATCGACAACCCTACTTTGATCGCATGTAGTGCGATTCGTCCCGGCGCAAGCGCCGACGAATCGCACATCTCGTGCGTTCGAATAATTCAAGTTCTATGATTCGAATGTTCTTGAGTTCATCATGCATAAACATAAATAACAAAAACACAAGAACATGCTTCGTAATCAAATAAGACATGCATACATGAATTTCGCGAAATTTAAATCCAAATAATCAGAGCCAAAGACTGGCTCTGATACCAATTGATGGAACCGGCAGCGGAAGCGGTGTTGAACTTGATTATCATAATTTTACA
>NC_062968.1:20937505-20942505 GCF_023119035.1 Salvia hispanica | reverse complement strand
AGGGATCCGAGATCCAGATCTGGTGAGAAAAAGGCGGCGGCGGCTGGTCGGAGATGTCAGCGGGCAGCAGCTCCGGCAGCGACTGCATCGTCTTCGGACAGCAGCGCCGGGCAGCGGCTGCACAGTCACGTGACAGCAGCGAGCTCCAGCAGCTACGTCGTCTTCGGGCGACGATGCAGGGGCTGACCAGCGGCAACAGCGACAGCCACAGTCAGCGGCTGCGCTGTCTTCGGGCAGCAGCGGCAGCCGTGAGATCTGCAACGTCGGAGGCCGCGAGGAGCTGCGCAAGCAGCTCCGGCAGCGGCAGCGACTCCAGGCAGCAGCAGCAGCAGCTGCGTCGCCTTCGGGCGCCGGCGGAGGAGTTGTCCTCGTCGGACAGCAGCTTCTTCTCCGGGCAGCAGTGACGCTGCAATGGCAGCGGCGTCTGCGACGCCGGATTCTTCGTCGCTGGACAATGGTGGCTGCTCCAGTGGGAGCGGCAGAGGAGTAGGCGGTCAGAAGCGGCGACGCTGCAGTGGGAGCAGCGCCGGCAGCCGCGAGAGGCGGCGGTGGTCGGGCGCGGCAGCAGCGGCTGCTGCGAGGCCCGTGGCGGCCCAAACCCTAATTAGGGTTTTGGGTTGCATCGTCGTGTCGTCTCGTTTTTCGTTTTCGTGTTTTTGTTTCTTAAGGCACAAGTTATTTATAATTGTGGTTTAAAATCCTAAACCTAGAATAATTAAAATATCTTGTGGTAATTAGAATGATTTTGCAATTAAGTCAAGATTCTAATTTAAAAGAGAATAATTGTCTTCTTTAAATTTGCCAATTGGAATAATTAGTCAAATAATTGATTTAATTTGTTAATTAGTTGATTTTGATGGATTCTTTCCATCTAGATAATATCATGATAATTAACATAAGGAAATTCAATATTTGATTGATCTAATTTTTGGCTTTTCCTTAATTGGATGGAATTTTAAAGAATATTCTCTTAATATGCTTTCATGTTTTAATTTTAAGGTTTAATTGAAAATTGTCTATATTTTAATTGGTGTGTTATGGAATTATTTCCTAGATATATACCTAAGGAAAAGACATGAGTTTTTCAATTGTTTTAAACCTTAAAATTTTCGAAAATTACATATATAATAATTGGATGGATTTTAATTGGAATCCTATTCCTAGTTTGAATTTTGTCTTTAATATGATGTAGGTGAATTTTATTTCATCTAGATAACATCGGTTTAATTAAAGAAGTGAAAAATTCATTTGGCATTAACATGCTACTTAAATCCTAAATTATTAAAGTGTTAAATGATTAATTGGATTTTAATTGGAATTCAATTCCTAGTTTAATTTGAATTTTATCTTTAATTTTGATGAAGGTGAATTTGTTTCATCTAGATAACATCAAATGTGATTTAAAGGTATGAAAATTCATAGAGCATTAATTTTGCTATTAAAATCCTTAATTATTTATTAAGTTGAATTTTGTCTTTAATTTTGATGAAGGTGAATTTTATTTCATCTAGAAAACATCATTTTGAATTAAAGATGTAATAAGATTCTTCTTGTCATGTGATTTTATGAAAGCTAAGAGAAATTTAGTTCTCAAATTTAATTGGTGTGTTTTAAATGGATTTAGTCTTAATTGGATAAATGCGGATTTATATATCCAAGTGGGCATTTTAAATTGAGACTTAGCTAATCTTTTATGATATACACCTAGACATTAATTTTAGGATAATGATGGATTAATTCTATCTAAGTAAATCCTAATAGTATTAAAAGGTAATTCTAATAATCAAGATACGTTATTTTAACTAATAATGTATGATTGTTTAAGATTGGACTTAATGTCTAGATAATCTTGTTTATGTGAAGATAGAATTTTAATTCTATCTATTTATTTTAGATGCTTAATTAAATGATCAAGTTTCGTCATTATGTTTATGTGAACCTTTTGTAAATGTGTTTACATGTTTTATTGATGAAAGATGGATATTTAATTTGAGTTATGATTTTATTTGTTAAAATCTAGTTTAACTCGTGCATCGCCTATGTACTTATTGCCTTGCATGCATAGCTAGTACATGTTTAATTATTCTTTGAATGTGGATATCTGCCTTATCTGCTTAAGTGATAATTAAACTATTAAAACCACCAACAAGAAAATATGAAGCGATAATTACAACACGTTTGTATATGGCCTCCATAAAATTGGTCTTAGTGCGAAGTAGTGACCGGCCTGTCTTTACGGGAGGAACATTACCAGTTCGTAAGTTTGGACTTCTCTAGATAAAGGTTATTAAAATCGTAAAATTAGTTTTTCAGTAATATCGCGACTGGTCTTTACCGGAGCAATATTGCTGCGAAATTATAAGGATTGTATTTTAATAATGCTTAGAGGGAGCTATAGGAGGAGGTGCTTGTCCGGTTCGACCTTTCTTTAGAGGAGTTCACGCACAAGTAAAGAATCCTTAGTGCTTAATTTTATGGTTATACGCTTTAGCATTGTTAGTCAGCCATGCCATTCTTATGGTCTCTGGACTATCTGTCGACATTGTGGCCAGTAAAAATAATGAATTTCTTGCATGAATATGACACGGCTTCCTAGTAGAAGAACGTTTGTGCTTGATTTTTGTGGATGTAAAATTGATGAATTGTTTTGTGGTTATTTGCAATTCTTTGAAATTTTACATGTTTATATTATTGGTATTTGTTCTCAGCTTGAACGAAAGATGATTGACACTTGGGATATTTATTATGCCATACTTAGTTCAAGGAAGCGTGACTCTGAATTGTTTAAGGAATGGAAAAGTAAGCTTGATGTTGATCGTTTGATCAATGACTTGAGGTTGATTCTCAGCAAGAATCGTCCGCCCACATACCATCTACAAGGAGAGGACAAGGAGTTTCGTGATCAGTGGCATACCGCGGAATGTCATCTCAAGGGCTTCCTTTTAGCCGGTGTTGGCAATGCCCTTGAGAGGTTTGACAAACCCAAAAGGCCGTTGGTCAACAAGCCCAAGTGGTTTGAAGAAAAGTCCTCTAAGGTAAGAGCTGGTCGCGCTGTGGAGCATTTAAGGAGTGAGGTATTGGAAGAGGGCCATGATGTGGGCAAATACGTCCTAGTCATGCATGGCTATTTCCATGAACTTCTATTATCGGGGGGGAAAGTTGACCCAGAAACCCAGAAGATAATGATCCTTGATGGGCTTCCAGATAGCTTTAATGAAGTCAGAGATGAAATTTTGTTTAGCGACAAAACGTTTTCAATTCTGGAACTTTATAACAAGCTTGTGAATGCTCAAACTGAGATGAGAAAAAGGGGTGGACTTTTGAGATGATCATGTTCAAGTCAGAAGAGTTTATTTTTGCTTTTATGTTTACATTGTTGAATTTTAAGAGTTTTTGATATTGTTTGGTTTTGATATCATATGGATTATTGATATGGAATTTTATTCCTAGTTTATCAATTGTGTTTTTGGATTATCGATGTCATTTTATAATGCTTGCATTATTAGATAAATGAAATTTTGATTATCCAATTATTTATGACATCAAATATAACATGGTTAATATCAAAATGTTTACTTGTGATTAAATTTGTTGATTCAATTATTATGAAGTTTTCTTCTAGAAATATTGATTATTAAGTTTCTTTAATCCTTAAGTCTTTTGAACCATTATTTTGTTGAAGAGTCAATAGAACATTAATGTTCGACATGGATTCAATACAAAATAAAATGATCTTATGATCGCGTTTGTTCAAATAAAGGTGTAAGAAAAATAATCACAATAATTGATTACAAGACAAGTAAATTAAATTCAACTAGAAACAAGATAAGTATTTATTATAAATACTAGAAATTCTTGTATAGTAAATATAGTGTGCACATTAAATTTATTTTAATGTTCCAAGCCTAGAGTTGACTATTTGATTAGTTATTGTTTTATTTATTTTGTTGTGAAAGTGATAATTAAAATAGTGGGAGCTTTTCTTAATGAATGATTAAATTCTAAGTGTTTAATAAGAGCTTCATAGCTCATTTTATTAAACTAGGATGAATTTAACTCCAAGCACTATTTAAATTGTTTTAATAGCCTTAAAGAATATTGAGACTAGTATTTTTCTACTTTTAAAAGTGGGAGCTAAATTTTGT
Source organism: Salvia hispanica (assembly GCF_023119035.1). Taxonomy (NCBI): domain Eukaryota; kingdom Viridiplantae; phylum Streptophyta; class Magnoliopsida; order Lamiales; family Lamiaceae; genus Salvia; species Salvia hispanica. The sequence goes on along the minus strand of NC_062968.1, from coordinate 20,938,360 downwards.
CTCATAGAATATTCATAAATGGAATTAAGGTAATGTTTGATAGAGTTAAAAGGGTTCACACCCTAGAATGAAAGAAGTGATGAATTGCACACTTTCTAAGACTCTAATAACATTAAAAGACATTTCCAAGTTAGCTATTAAAATTAGAATTACTTTTGGATTTCCAAAGAAAGTATTTCTAAAGATCACAACAAATGGTTAAATAAATGAACTCTTGGAATTTATGACTATAAAACAAAGAATGCAATCATTCGGTTTTATTTTGTCATAAGGACTAATTTCCAATTAGTCATTGTGATGAGGTAATTATGTTCATGCATAAATTTACATCACAAATTATATAGCAAGGTTAATACCAAGTTAAGTTGGTATTATATAATTAAAGTTTTGGGAATCATATTCGACATGATTAAAACTTTATATTTGCTATAAGTATTCTACTTTAATTAGTAGAAATTCAGAAGGATCAAAATAGTGGATTTTGATAGAGGAATATGTATAAGTGCACTTGAGAAAGGCACATAAAATTATTCCACTGGATCAAAGGGCCTAGAAATATTTTGATCAAATAATCGTGCTCCTTAGCAAGAATTAAGGTTATAAATTACAAGTATATTTTCGTTTTATGTACTCTAGAAAACTATGTTGGTAGATTCTTTTAAAGAATTATAGTTTTGAGTACATAGTGGCCAAAGCCTGCTTTGAGTATAAGTGGGAGAAAATGTGTGTGAATGTGTAGCACAAGGCCAATAAAGCGGTTGGTATACTCGAAAGCATTCTTTGAGTATAAGTGGGAGATTGTTGGGGTTTGTATACTAAAAGATGCTTCGAGCGTACATGCCTTTGTACAGTCAG
>NC_062968.1:20796390-20937405 GCF_023119035.1 Salvia hispanica | reverse complement strand
AATTAAACATGTACTAGCTATGCATGCAAGGCAATAAGTACATAGACGATGCACGAGTTAAACTAGATTTTAACAAATAAAATCATAACTCAAATTAAATATCCATCATTCATCAATAAAACATGTAAACACATTTACATAAGGTTCACATAAACATAATGACGAAACTTGATCATTTAATTAAGCATCTAAAATAAATAGATAGAATTAAAATTCCATCTTCACATAAACAAGATTATCTAGATATTAAGTCCAATCTTAAACAATCATACATTATTAGTTAAAATAACGTATCTTGATTATTAGAATTACCTTTTAATACTATTAGGATTTACTTAGATATAATTAATCCATCATTATCCTAAAATTAATGTCTAGGTGTATATCATAAAAGATTAGCTAAGTCTTAATTTAAAATGCCCACTTGGATATATAAATCCACATTTATCCAATTAAGACTAAATCCATTTAAAACACACCAATTAAATTCGAGAATTAAAATTTCTCATAGCTTTCAAATAAAATCACATGACAAGAAGAATCTTATTACATCTTTAATTCAAAATGATGTTTTCTAGATGAAATAAAAATTCACCTTCATCAAAATTAAAGACAAAATTCAACTTAATAAATAATTAAGGATTTTAATAGCAAAATTAATGCTCTATGAATTCTCATACCTTTAAATCACATTTGATGTTATCTAGATGAAACAAATTCACCTTCATCAAAATTAAAGATAAAATTCAAATTAAACTAGGAATTGAATTCCAATTAAAATCCAATTAATCATTTAACACTTTAATAATTTAGGATTTAAGTAGCATGTTAATGCCAAATGAATTTTTCACTTCTTTAATTAAACCGATGTTATCTAGATGAAATAAAATTCACCTACATCATATTAAAGACAAAATTCAAACTAGGAATAGGATTCCAAATAAAATCCATCCAATTATTATATATATGTAATTTTCGAAAATTTTAAGGCTTTAAACAATTGAAAAACTTATGTCTTTTACTTAGGTATATTTCTAGGAAATATTTCCATAACACACCAATTAGACAATTTTCAATTAAACCTTAAAATTAAAACATGAAAGCATATTAGGAGAATATTCTTTAAAATTCCATTCTATTATGGAAAAGCCAAAATTTTAGATCAATCAAAATTGAATTCCCTTATGTTAATTATCATGATATTATCTAGATGGAAAGAATCCATCAAAATCAACTAATTAACAAATTAAATCAATTTATTTGACCTAATTATTCTAATTGGCAAATTTTCAAAGAAGACAATTATTCTCATTTAAATTAGAATCTTGATTTAATTGCAAAATCATTCTAATTCCCACAAGATATTTAATTATTCTAGGTTTAGGATTTTAAACCACAATTATAAATAGCTTGTGCCTTAAGAAACAAAAACACGAAAACGAAAAACGAGACGACGCGACGATGCAACCCAAAACCCTAATTAGGGTTTGGGCCGCCACGGGCCTCGCAGCAGCCGCTGCTGCCGCGCCCGACCTCCGCTGCCTCCCGCGGCTGCTCCCACTGCAGTAGCCGCCGCCGCCGCTGCCTGCCGCCGCCCGAAGACGGCGCCGCTGTTGCTGCTGCGAGCGTCGCCACTGCCCGGAGCAAGGGCTGCTGTCACTGCAGCGTTTCCGCCGTGACGCTCCCACTGGAGTGGCCGCCGCCCGCTGACTGCCTCCCGCCGCCGCCCGAAGACGACGACGCCGCTGCTGCTGCCCGGAGTCGCTGCTGTCAGCCGGAGCTGCTGCCCGGAGAAAGATGACGTCGCAGCTGCCTTTTCTGGAGCTGATCGCCACTGCCGCCGCCGCCCGCCGCCGCCCGAAGACGACGACACCCCAGCCACCGTGGCTGCCTCGCTCAGCCGGATCTGGATCGGCGATCCCCGACAAGGCAAGATCCACAGCCCGGTTTGATTGAACACATCTAGGGTTTTAGCCCATGTAATTTCTTGATTTATCGCGGTCGCTTCGCTTGACCGCGATCTTAAATCTTAATTATTCGTTTCTCAATTTGTAACAATTCTTTTATGTTCATCACATATGCATATTTAAACATCTAGCTTTTTAGCAATTTAAATAGATCTAGCATATTAAGAACATAAAACTATAGATCTATGAATACTTGCTTAGATCTAGAATATTCTTGTGAAAAACTCAAATAAAATTCGAGATTCATAATATTCTTTCATCGATCCAAGTATTCAATCATGGACCACTTTATTTCTTGATTCAAAAACATATATTCACTTAAACACATACATATATGTAATCAACAAACATATAATCTAGTATATATTACTTAGAATATATAGATCTAATGATGTTCATCATAGATCTAGAATATTTTTGTGAAAAACTTGAATAAAATCCAAGATTCATAATATTCTTTCATCGATCTAGAACATCATATCATAGATCCAAAATTAAAATCAAGAAAAACATAGATCCAACACATATTGCATTATTTTCGAAAATCCCAAGTTTTAACACTACAATTTTCGAAAAATTCAATTAATCAAATACATAATCAGAGCCTAAAAATTGGCTCTGATACCAGTTGTTGGGACTACCGCAGCGGAAGACACGGAAACCAAACAGGTCCTAGAACGGATCTATTTAGGTGATTATGCATTCGACTCCAATTTCATGCAATTAACATAGATCTATAGATATAACATCAAATAAACATATAATCATGCATATTCGATGTAGATTCGATTGTTACCTCATAATCCATCATTGGATTGACGTTGCTAGCTGCACCACCCGGAGATCCTTGGTTTATCGACCACGAATCTTCCGTACTATTCCCTCGTCCTTGGTTCTCCATCCGTGTGGGCGGATCTTAGAAAACCAATTAAATAACTTTGAATGGATCTAGGGAAAACCAATACAAACACCAAATTGTCTAGATCTAATCCTATGAATTAGGATAGATCAAGAACAATAATCAAAACCCTAATTCTCCCACAACTATGGCTCGAAAATCGAGACCAAGAGGAAGAGGAAGGAGGCGCCGATTTCTAGGCACTAGGGTTAGGGTTTTGTGTTGTCTTGGATTGTGTGCTAGGGTTTCCCTTTCATTCAATATTTATAGTGGACCTTATTGGGCTAGTAAGGGGATCCATGGAATGACTTAAGTGTTGGGCTCACCCATTAGATAAATTGCTAATTAAATCAAATGACCATGATTTAATATATTATCAATGGAATATTATTTTGTTCCACTAAAGAATAATATTGCACTCCCACTTAAATCACCAAATTACAAATAACTTGGGTCCATTTTATTTTATAATATTTCCCGCGTTTAAGATTATCTTGATCCATCAATTTAATTCTTTTGTCTGCTATGTGACTAGAATTAAATTAATTCTCCAAAGAGTTTTTCTAGTTTGAAACTTTATTTATTATTTGTGGAATAAATTCCAACTGCGCAGATTTCTGAATAATAAATTCCTCTTTCAAACACCTCATTGGGGATCACCCTTTTAGGGATTTAATCATACCACACTGGGCACGCGAATTCTATGAAATAATATTCCAATACCTTCATGTTATTCAATTACTACCACCCAAGATATCATGAACTTGAGTTACGTACAAACTCTCACATATTGATAAGTCAAAGTGGCGTTTGATTGAATAAACAATATTGATATTAATATCATAGACTAGAAAATACTAAACTTTCTGAAATATATTCTTTCAGTAGATAGCAATAAAGAATACATTTCGGATTAGATCCTTTCAGTGCTTTACCACACCGGTGTTACTAATCTCTTCTTAGGTAAGAGAGAATTATCACAAACACCGCAACCGTTCCAATAGGTAGCCAAAGCCTATCTAGGTTGTGAATACGTTTTTCTTCTTACTAGATCTGGCCAAGTCCCCTACTGGAAAACTCATGAGGAGATTCATCGAATTTCCCTACTTGACCTTCTTAGTAAAAAACCTTAGACTTGTTTATTATATTTCAATAATAAACCATTATATTATATTATTTATTCTCATAATTAGGTAAACAAGTGGACGTGGCGTTTCTCGTATACATGCACAAGCTGACTGTACAAAGGCATGTACGCTCGAAGCATCTTTCAGTATACAAACCCCAACAGCTAGGTTATAGCAACACAACATGAATTAAATTTCATTTTTTAATGCATTTAAGATTTGGTACAGTATATAATGTACCAATAGTATTTAATAATGTGCACGGATCATTGAATAATGTACAGACTGAATAGAATAATGTTGAAAGGAAATTGAATTCATGCCCTTTGAGTTTAGCAATCCATGGGACTAGGTTGTAGTACCCACTCACAAACGGAACCATCACAAAGGGCAGAGAGTTTGAATCACTCCCCTTGGGTTTAGCAACCCATGGGACTAGGGTATAGTACCAACACATGAATTAAATTTCATTTTTTAATGTTTGATTTAGATTTGGTACAGTAAATAATGTACCAATAATGTACATTCGTAACAGTGAATAATGTACTGATTACAGAGAATAATGTTACAAGGAACTTGAATTTATGCCCTTTGGATTTACCAATCCATGGGTCAAACGTATATAGTAAACTTATAACATAATAATAGTAGAGATAAAATTATAAAGTAGGTCAACTCCAAAACAATGTAATACTTAACTACTAAATAACGTACGACTTAAAGCAAGTATAAAAAACAATATATCTTGAAAACAAACTAAAAAATGTCAATATTTTCTCTTCCACGTATGCTTCTCCTTGTCATTCTCTATATCTTTCAGTGTTGTAGAGTTTCTCGAATCATGGTGGCCCATCTGATCACAAACAGAATTAGAAAACCATACATTAAAATACTATATTCGTACATTACTCAGTAAGAAATATACATTAAATAAATATAGTTGTACATTACAACTATAATAAATTGGATTATTAGACACGACATTAACAATAATGTACAAAAGCAAGCAAATAATGTACGAAAGCAATCGAATAATGCACAAACGAACTAAAACATCCACTCCAATGCAACAACACAACTCGGGGGCACAGAAAATTCAATAGAATTAATTGCATACTATGCAACCAATAGTTTCACCATATAAAAATAACATAATGTACACAACCGCCTACCACAATGTACAACTACTCCATTACATTCCTCACCTGCATTCTGGGTTGGTTGGCTTTTGAACAGTCTTCCTCTCTTAGACATTGTTTGTTCTGTGATACAGACCAGGAACTACAACACAATAAGACTTCCTCAAAAAAATCAAGCAATACCCAATTGTAAAGCAGTAATTAACTATTAACTTCAATACAGTCAAGTTGAAGTAGATGATTCAAGGAAAAACATAAAAATATTACCAAATGCTATTTCATTTTTCATGCAAATCAGTTATGTACCAACAAGTCCATATAATGTAGCATAAATTAAATCTACCACAATGGCAGATCTAAATGATGCAGCAGATAGAGTTCAATAATGTAACAAACGGTATATATAATGAATTTGTTACAACAGAGAATAAAACCCCAATTGAGAAACCAAAAATCAGGAACCCTACCTTGTTGTTGATTGCAAGTCTTCCACCGATTAAAACGTTGCTGCGTCGAGCGAGTGAGCAAAATCCCGCAGAATTCGTCTTCTCCGTGTAGTTGCTCCGATTTAGCGAACTAATCAATCAATACTGAAGAAAAACCCAATTGAAAAACCCAAAATCAGGAACCCTACCTTGTTGTTGATTGCAAGTCTTCCACCGATTAAAACGTTGTTGCGTCGAGCGAGTGAGAAAAATCTGGCAGAATTCTCTTCTCCGTGTAGTTGTTGATTTCCGGTGGCTTGGAGTGGCGGCTAGGGTTTGGAAATTGGGGAGGGGGGAATTAGGGGAGACGATGTTGAATCGTGGGTTTGAGGAGTGAGAGAGAGAGTGGGTAGATGGAAGGTCTATGAAAATCTCGCTGAAATCTCGCTCCTTCCGTTTTAATGCAATGTTGTTTTACAATTATACCCGTATAATGCACAGAATTAAACTAATAATGCAACACGGGATAATTTTGTGATGCTTCATCAAGTCCGTCCATCCTACTAATCTAATGGTTGATATTAACAAGGAAAAAGATACTAAAGGGGTAATAGGACCCTAATGCTGCCCTATATATATATATATATATATATATATATGGAGATGATCAAAATAAGAATGCATTTAAATCAAGAAATGCAGCCCAAATCTTGGCCCTAGGATTAGATGATCTAATGGTCAATAATTAACCAAAAATATGGAAGGTCATAATTAAGTAGTTTACGGTCATATTATAAGATTTGGGTTTATGTCATGTTAAGATTATTTTGGGTCATGCTTTGTTAGCATGACCTAAAAATAAACTAACTATGACTTAAAAATGCCCTACGTATGACTTTATTCTGCGTTTCTGCATTTAAAACCCTATATATACACATGACCTCAAGCATCGTGTATGTAGACATATTAAAACTTCCCACTCACTGCACTTACTCACACATGACTTAGTAAAACCTCCCACTCACTCCACTTAATCCCACATTTAATAGCTTTTAAATATATATATATAGGGGCATGTTAGGGTGCCACCACCCCTTAAAATAACACCATACCACCATTCCTAGCCAATCATTTGTACACGTGGACGAATAATAAGCTGTCACGTGGCAAAAAAAAAATCTGGAAAAAGACGGGCAGCAATATGCTGGTCTTTGTACATCAATTTTTCTTGAACAGCAATATCCGACCACTATACAACAATCTATAGATTGCTGTGTAGTGTTTGTAATATTATTGTGTAGCGTTTATAATATTATTGTATAAGCGTTGTCACGTTGTCATTTTAAGAGGGGTTGTCATTTTAACACAAACCTATATATATATATATATATATATATATATATATAGAGTCCCATTATCCACAAACCCACTCTTAAAGACCGAACCACCGAACCATACCAAATTAGGATTTTTAGATCTAGTTTTTTATGGATGAGATTCAAAAATTTATAAATTATTTTCTCCTTCATCACAAGTCTATTTTTATTCATCCGAAGGTAAATAAGTCATACTAACACGTTACGAATATTTAACTTCATTCCAGAATATATTACTTCATTCCGGTAGGTTTTTACTTCATTCTAATAGGATTATTACTTCATTCTAGTACGTAAATGCAGTTTCGCCGTCGCGTGCCGTTCTTTCTCTCTACAATATCTATCACCACCGCTACGACGCTGGTATGGTGTAATAAACACATGGAATAATATAATAAATTATATGAATGAAGTATGTGTAGAAGCATTTGAAGTCCTACTGGAATGAAGTAAAAACCTTATCTAATGAAGTAATAACGTTTCTGAATGAAGTAATAAATTCACTTGAATAAATTGCATTTTTTAATGTGAATAAAGTAAAAACTCATGTTAATGAATTCGAACGAAGCATATGTTGAATCATTTCAAAACCTACTTGAAGCAAGTAAAAACATGTTGTAGTTTCAATGTATTACGTACAGAATGAAGTAATAAACCTATACAATGAAGTAAAATTGGCTTGTAATGAAGAGCGAAAAAAATTTACACAGCAACATATCTCATCAAAAAACTAGATCTTATGGCCCAGATTTGTTCTCTAGTTCGGTCTTTAAGAAGGGTTCGACATTGATTACAACTCTATATATATATATATATATATATATATAGGGGAGCATTAAACTCCTTTTACCCCTTTAGATACTATTTCCTTCTTAATTATATCCATTAGATTGATGGAATGGACGGACTAGATTAAGAGGATATATATGATCCCGTGTTGCATTATTAGTTCAATTTTGTGCATTATAAGGGTACAATGGTAAACCAACAGAGGATTCCACACGTTTCAAACGGAAGGCGCGAGAATTCAGGGGGCTATTCATTGCTACTGATTAACATTCCATCCTATCACTCTCTCTCACACACAAAACCTCTCTCATCCCTCAACTCACGATTGAAACCCTTTCTCTCCCATTTTGAAAACCTAGCCGCTGCAAAATCATGGAGATTCCTCTCTAAGCGACGGTTTGTGTTGGAATCACGCCCTACGGTCGATGCACCAACGTTACAATCGGTGGAAGATTTGCAATCGACAACAAGGTAGGGTTCCAAATTTCCGATTTTTGGTAATAGAGCAGTTCCCGATTTGATTTTAGCCATAAAAATTACCTATAGTCGACAGTTCGGAGTTTTCTACTAAATACGGTCACTTTTTTGGCAAACATTTGGACGATTTGATTGTTAAATCAAGAAAGCTTGTTCATTTGTTGTAGGTTTATCTTCATTATTCGCCCCTTTCAGTTCATTGTGGCTTTAGGTCGTTGTATTGGTCGATTTTAGTTATTGAAGTTTCGATTGATTTACATTTGGTGTCGATTTTTCAAAACCGGTGCCATTTTTGCTAAGGTTCTGTACAGTATTGAATTTTTAATGTAGCGGTTTTCATTTGTGGTTTGTCTCACAGATCTATCATGACGAAGAGAGGCCGACCTTACAAAAGCCAACCCACCACTGCAGGTGAGCAATCTTTTGTTATTTGCTTTTTTTTGCATTATATGTTGCATTTAGTACATTAATGTAAGAAGTGGTGTACATCATGAATGTAATATTTTTTGGTGCATTATCTGTTTCCATTTGTACATTATACAGCAAGTAGTATGCATTATTGTAGGGTGTGGTGTAGATTATGTTGTTTTTTGAAGTTACATCAGTTGGGTTCTTAATATGAATGTAATTGAGTGAATATCGTACACGTTTGTGCATTATTTGCTGCATTGAGTATATTATTGTAGGAAGTGGTGTACATTATATATTTTTTTTAATTTAAATAATTCGGTTTTATAAAAGGTCAATAGTTGAGAGAATGTAATATTCCTTGGTGCATTAGCTGTTTCCATTTGTACATTATACAACAAGTAGTATGCATTATAAAATATTAATGCGATACATTACTGATTTTTGGACAGCAGCGAAGCAGCCAAGGTTGGGAGACTTACTTCGGGGAAAGTGAGAAAGATTGGGAGTGCGGCCTCAGCGCCAAGGGGACAAAGAGCTTGGAAATGTTCCGAATAAAGTTTGCAAAGACTTTGTTGACTTATCCACATAACTCCAGAGGTGGCATCAACCAAACTCATGCCACCAGGTATTGGAGAGAGCGGCCGCCAAAGTTCAACTTCGAGAAGTGGGTCGATGATTATGGGTTGGATTGATCGTATGGATAATAATTGGAAACGTTGTTTATATTACTTTTAACCCCATGTTTTTTTGGATAGATCATTTTGGTAGGAAAAAAAGACTACTTGTTGCTTGGTCTGTTTTGAACCATACAGAGTATGCGGAACATCTTGCTAACAGAAGCATATTTTGGTACTAGTGTCTGATGTCGTAAACACAACACAGATAATGGATGTAAAGAACCGTGTAATGTCAATGTTCTTATGTGTAATGTATAAAATGTTTCTAATAATGAACTGTAATGTACAACTTCGTTACTAATAATGAACATTAACAGACTAATAATGGATGAAATTAATCGAATAATGGACAAGATATGCTTATTAATGATGAACTAACCCGGACAAGATATGCTTATTAATGATGAACTAACCCGGAAATATAATCTACATCAACATAAGTCATTGCGTACATAATGTACATCTTCATGAATAATAATGTACATTAACAGTGTAATAATTCAATGTTCTTATGTGTAATGTACAAAATGTTTATAATAATGCCCTGTAGTCGAATTAAGTTAACTACTTGTAAACAATAATGTACGACTTCGTTACTGATAACGTACATTAACAGACTAAAAATGCAAATTTAATAGGCATAAATTGTTGATAGTTGTTAGGATTAGTAACACTAGGATAACGAAATGAATACTAAGACTTAACCGAAAATGAAAACTAATAATGTTTTTAGGTACAAAATACATCAACATTTTCTCTTGCCCTTACGAAGTTCTTTCTCCTTCACCATCTCCAACAGCGCGGGCATATATATCGTAAAACGCGAAAGCAAAATCTAGTGATTGAAACTTTTGACCAACGACGGGCTTCAAATCTGGAGAGCAATCAGGTACAACCAACACTGTGAAAAAATGACAAAACGTGCATTATTTATCTACTAATTTACATCATACAGTACTAAATGTACATTATTTGTAGCTAATAACAAAACACCCTAGTTTAATTAACGTGTCTAAACCGTAACCAAGACAAAATAAAAAGTGCATTATCTATCTAATAATTTACATTATACAGTACTAAATCTACATTAATTGTATCTAATAACACAAGACCCTAGATTAATTAACGTGTCTAAACCGTAACCAAGCCAAAATAAAACATGCATTATCTATCTAATAATACAACATCCCAGACGCCACTTTTCTAAACCCTAGCCCATGCTAACTAAACTGTAAACCCTAGCCGACCCCTTAAGCAAACTCATGCTCCTTGTTAAAGTCAGTTATGGAACAAGTTTTAAATAACACATACAGAAAATCGAAGAGGGGTGCGTTAATATGTGTGATTTGGGACTTAATGAAACGTGGACACAATAATCTATTAATTTTCGAAAATATTTACCCTCGTCCATGGTTGAATCATAAGCTTCGTCCATTATTGAAGAACCACCTTCATCCATTGTAGTAAAGAAAATCTTCCCGGAACTCTCTCGAAAAAAATTGTACACACGATAATTACAACCAACGCACGAACGCACGATTTGTTAAGTTCCAGAATTCTCACGGTCGAATAACAAAAAAAGATAAGAGAGAAGAAATATGACAAGAGACGACAAAATTCTGGGAGATTATGAAAAAAGCGTTGCAAGATTTAGAAGGGGAGAGAATCATGGACTTTCCATAACTACCGATATTGCTAATACCTTAAAAGCCCTTTTTTGATTTTTTTAATTAATAAAAAATACTTGATTAGGCCCTAATTTCAGCCATTAGATCTTAAGAATATATGGTGGGGATTAAAAAGGAAAAAGCATATAATATAGGAAAAGTATATAAATACATCCCTATATATATATATATATAGGGTTTTGATCTATGAAGACCGGATTTAAATACAGAAACGCAGAACGCGGTCATACGTAGGGCATTTTTAGGTCATAGTTAGTTTATTTTTAGGTCATGCTAACAAAGCATGACCTAAAATGATCTTAACATGGCATAAACTCAAATCTTATAATATGACCTAAAACTGCTTAATTATGACCTTCCGTATTTTTGGTTAATTATTGACCATTAGATCATCTAATTATAGGGCCAAGATTTGGGCTGCATTTTTGGATTTAAACACATACTTATTTTGATCATCTCCCTATATATATATATATATATATATATATATATATATATATATATATAATATAATTTTATAAATTAAATGATAATTTTGTAAATTTCTCCAAAACTCCATTTTTATATATTATATAAATAAGAGTTACATTTCTATATAAATTAGCAAATTAAGCTAGTTAATAGCTTAATTGGCCCCTACTAATATTGTATTAAGGTGATTGATGTGAACAACTAAACCATGCATTTATAGCTTAAAAAAACTAAAAGCGCATGGTGAAGTTAGGGCACTACAATATACATGTATGCCGTCTCTAGTCCTCAATATATATTCTTGGTAAAACATATTTTTGACAAAATAGGGTCATGTTAAAATGCATATAGTACTCCAACCCAAAACTAATTAAGACCAATCATACATCATTGGATCTTAAAACGAGTGAATAAGATCAAAACTCACGGATTTTAATAAATAGCAGACAAATGTCAATAAAAGGATAAAATCATCAATTTGTCATAATATAATAATTTTCATGGTTTTTCTGGCACCAACATAGTGTATTACAAATATCAACACAATGAATGAGGTGTGTTAGGGTCCTTATAGCTTCTTAGTGTAAAACACAACACAAATCATAGCCCTTGGATCTTTAGATTGGATGGTTGTGATAAACTACATTGTTATACTCGATATCTACATTATTAGCCGAGGTACATTATTAGACTGGATATCTACAATATTAGACTAAGAATCTACATTATTAGACTAAAATGCTACATTATTATCCGAGCAACATTATTAGGCTAAAAATATAGTACAATATTGGATAACACATGGCATTAATCTACTAATCGTTAGATCACAAGATCCAATGGACGATAAGTGTTTTGTGTTTTCCTAATATTTAGTATTAGGATATGATACATCCCCACAATGATATAGATATTTCAATGTACATACACGTAAACTTCAATACAGTTTTATATATATTTTACATGCATTGTATTGAAACTTTTTTGATGTATTTATTGATATAAAATCTATTTATCACATATACGATAATTGAAATAAATAAAATTTTATCATCAAATTATCGTCGGAACATACGCAATTGAGATCTCGTTAGAATCCTTATAGAATTACCTCTAATTTGATATATATTTAACGAAAAAAAAATTTAAATCAAGAGAGTTATGCAAATTTAAAGTTTTAAGATGATTTTTGAGGAGAAGATAGATCATAAATACTACAAAGATTTGACATTAATATACTGTAATTTTTAAATTAAAAATTATAATATACTTGACATTATTTCAAATCTTCTAGTCTAATAATAAAAAATTAATTTTAGTTTGAGATTATTAATTAGTTAGCCATTGGTCATACTTTTAATAAAATATTCATAAATTTATTAGGCTTTTAGCGCTACTGTTGCCATATATTTATTAGGCTTTTTTAGCGCTAGTGTTGCCAATAACTTCTTTAGGTATTACTTTTGACAAAATGTACTTGATATATCAAGTTGAAATGCTAAAAATATATTGAGAAATGTACAATGTTAGGCTACTTTAGGATATAAGTTGAAATGCTAAAATTAAATTGAGAATTGTACAATATTAGGCTACATGAGGATATAAGTTGAAATGCTAAAATTAAACTGAGAATTATACAATATTAGGCTACTTGAGGCCTAGAACTATTTGCATTAAAAATATATCAAAGCATGCTTGCATTATTTGTAAATATGAAAAATGAGTCGTGTTAAAAATTAGTGACTAGGCCCTTTTAAGTTAAAACCTCGTGTTCACTCAACTGGCTGACAAAACTTTTTACGAAAATTATGTTTCGGCAATGTGCCCACTGAGTATATCAAATCCTCAGCCCTGCATGTTTCTTTTCTAATGTGCAGGTTGAACGTGTACGAGGTGGTGAAGGTGTTGGGAAATGATCATTAATAAGTAGTTAGGTAGCCCAAAATAGTATGTCTTCATACATATTATTTTGTCTTGGACTCTTCCGCAGCAGTAGAACTATATTCTAGAAACTTATGAGTTTAGCCTTGATACTCTGATTCCCTTTTGACTATGTACCCATTTGCCTTCGGAACTATTACCTCGAGTTGAATCATTGCTCTTATGTTTATTTCACGATTGATGAGATTAGTCATGAAATAACTACACTCACTAGTAGTAGGGAGATGTGGTCGTGACAGTCTACTTACCTAAAATAGAATAAAGTAAATGGACTTTACATCACGGACATCCAAAAATGGCAATATGAGACTCTAAATTATGGATGGAGAGCTGTTACGGCGTGTAATAAATCTTGGAGAATAGTACACCCACCATCCCGTCATAGTCGAAGCGCTTCTTTTCGGTATAAAGATTAAGAAAAAAATGTTTGTTTTGTTGAATGGAGGGAGAGAAAAGTGACAGAGTAAAAGGTAGAGAAAAAAAGGTAAGAAAGATAATGTAGTAGGTAAGGAAAAGTGAGTTAATTATAGTCATATACTTTCTTCTTTGGTGCCTCAACTCCATTGACGATCGTGCACCGCGCCTCCATTCACGACTGCTTTCTTCTTCGGCCGTATAGCTATCCACTATTATTGGTAAATGGACCGGACCAAAAATGAAAGAATTTTTATTTTTAGGAATAGAAGGAATATTAGATTCATTGTGAAATGCGAGTATAAGATTTTAACGGAATGTTGGTCCAGTACCTAAAATGGAAAAAAACAAGTATGATTTAAAATTGTGGACGTCCCAAAAATAGCACATTGGGACGTTATTTCATGGCCGGAGTGAGTAACAATTAAATACCACGAAACATGAACATATGAGGATATACAAGAATGATTTGCATAAATTAAAGTACAAACAACGAAGCAGTTGACAATACAAAGATTGAATTATTGGATAAATTTGGCAGCGCCTATTGCCTAAATATAGGAGGCTATCACATGAGAACTAATGTTGCCAATAACTCATCTTGGTATTACTACGTTTTACAAAATGCATTTGATGGAAAAAATACTCCATCAAAGTATGCATCCATTATTAGTAAATATGAATAATTAGAGTATTTAATAATGAATAAATGAATTTCAAATTCAACGCATACATGTAAATAATACAACAAGATTTATTTAATGCCAAAAGAAAGGGGGAGCAAATGCTCTATAAATAGTAGTGCATTCCCTTATATTGAAACACAACAAATCAGAACAGAAACATAATTAAAGATTTGGTGATAGCAAAGCAATGGGTTACACGCAATCCCCACCTTGATTGTGGTGGCTCTCCTCCTCTTGGCCACCGCGGCTCCTCTTGCCTATGGCCAATTGCCAGGGAATCCTACTGGCTTCGTCACTGGTGCAATCTGCTGCACAGCCAACGGAACCTGCACGCCTGGGGCAGTTGTTGGATATTTTAGTGTAATTGGATTAACTTGATTGATCAATTATTGTTATAATGATACATCATTTAAGTATGGAGGTGCGGAGTGCACGCTTATTTGAATTCATTATGATGTTAGGGGCGAAGCTCCTTAATAGATGAACGGGGGTCCGGGGGCAGCGCCCCCGGCTAGCGGGGTCCAAGGGGCAGAGCCCCTGGCTAGGGTCGAGCTGTTTCGAAAATATAATTTTTTATTACCAACAAAGTTGCTGTATCAAAAATGCATCCGAAAATATAATTTCTGAAAGTCAAATGACTAATTTGCAATTTCGGAAAATCTTTTGAAAATCAGTTATTTTCGGTTAATATTCTCAACGGATGCACTGTTTCGTCAGCAGCTACACTGGTTCGTCTTCTTCATAATCTGATCAATTCTTCTGGTTCAATAATCTCGAATACACATATGAATTTTCTGACTTCTCTGAATTTTATCCGATCAAATAAGTTTGGTAGAACCACCGAAATTGATTTGATCTGAAAGTGATTATCACGACTTTCAGATATCCTTTTTTCTGTTCTATATATTGAATCTCCCTAACAAAGATCAAATCAATTATGTCGAACAAAGCATGAAGGAAGGAGCGAAAGGTTTCGCGAAGTTGGATAAGTTTGCTGGCCAGGATTTCAGACGCTGGCAAAAGAAGATGCATTTCATGCTGACAAATCTCAAGGTGGTGTACGTTCTGAGTACTCCCATACCCGAGGCTGTTGAAAATGAAACTCTGAAACAGACGAGGAGGCGGATGAAGTGGGAGAACGATGACTACATATGTCGTGGTCACATCTTAAACGGTATGTCTGATTCCCTATTTGATGTGTATCAAAATGTTGAGTCTGCTAAGGAATTGTGGAATTCCCTCGAAGACAAATATATGGCAGAAGATGCCTCTAGCAAGAAATTTCTTGTTGGTAACTTTCTTAACTATAAAATGGTTGATTTGAGACCTGTCATGGAACAATACAACGAATTGTTGAGGATATTGGGACAGTTTTCCCAATATGATATGAAAATGGATGAATCCATTTCTGTCTCTAGTATTATTGATAAACTGCCACCTTCTTGGAAGGATTTTAAAAATAATCTGAAACACAAGAAGGAGGAATTGAACTTGGTCGAACTTGGAAGTGATTTCCAAATTGAACAGTCCATACGTGATATGGAAAAGAGTTTTGTTGGTAATACTAAAAACATGGTTGGTTCTTCTGTGAACATGGTGGAAGAGGGTGAATCCTCAAAGGCTGGTAAAGAGAAACGTAAGTTTCAAGGGAAACGGATGTTTCAAGGGTATAACAGTAAGGATGGAAATAAGAAGCCTAAATTGACTTGCTGGAAGTGTGGCAAATCCGGGCACTTCAAGAAGGATTGTAAGTCTGGAAAGGGTGGAGGAAAAGGGAAAAACGAGGCTGGTTCAAGTGGATCCAAGGATCCTGAAAAGCAATCAGGTTCGTTTTCTTTACCTAATAATCATTCTGTTGAGAATTATTATGCATCAATAATCTCTGAAGCATTTTATGTGCAGGATGATGATCTGTCATGATGGATTGATTCGGGTGCAACATGTCATGTATACAAGGATCGTCAATGGTTCAAGGATTTTAAACCAATTGAAGATGGATCTTCGTTGAAAATGGGCAATGTTGCAACTGAACCAATCAAGGGAATAGGAACTGTTAGCCTAGTATTTACTTCTGGAAATTCCTTAATATTAGAAAACGTTGTATATGTACCTGGTATTCATAAGAATCTAGTATCTGGCATTGCATTGAATAATTGTGGTTATAAACAAGTGTTAGAAAGTGACAAATACATTCTGTCAAGGCATGGTAATTTTATTGGTTTCGGTTATCTATGTGGCATGTTTAGGTTGAATCTAGATGTCTCTTTTGTTAATAATTCTGTTTGCATGACTTCTACAAGTATTAGTAATCATATTAGTAAATCAGAATTGTGGCATGCTAGACTTGGACATGTACATATAAGAGATTGAAAGATATGTCGAAAATGAGTTTAATACCAGCATTCGAGTTGAACAATGAAAAGTGTAAAACTTGCATGTTAACTAAAATAACTAGACAACCTTTCAATAAGAATGTCAATAAAGTTACTAAGGTTTTAGAACTTATACATAGTGATTTGTGTGATTTTCATTCAACTCCATCACTTGGTAATAAAAGGTATGTAGTTACTTTTATTGATGATGCTACTAGATTTTGTCATGTCTATCTCTGTCATTCAAAAGATGAAGCTCTTGATAAATTTAAAATCTTTAAAGAAAGTGTAGAGCTTTATCATGGTGTGAAGATTAAAACTCTTCGCACTGATAGGGGAGGTGAGTATTATGATCCAGCGTATTTTGAATCGACTGGTATAGTACATCAAACGAATGCTCCATATACACCACAACAAAATGGTATAGCTGAAAGAAAGAATAGAACGTTGAAAGAAATGATTAATTCAATGTTGTGTTATTATGGCCTAAGTGAAGGATTTTGGAGTGAGGCTATGTTAACAGCCTGTTATTTGTTGAATAGAGTTCCTAATAAAAGGAATAAGATAACCCCTTATGAACTTTGGCATAAGAAACCACCAAAATTGAGTTATCTCAGAGTTTGGGGTTGTCGAGCAGTGGTAAGACTAACTGACCCTAAAATGAAAACCATAGGTCAAAGAGGTATAGATTGTGTGTTTCTGGGGTATTCACAAAATTCTATTTGTTATAGGTTTTATGTCTTAGAACCCAATGACTATGTATCTGTGCACTTTATTATTGAGTCAAGGGATGCTGAATTTGGCAATGAGGATAGATTCACGTCTATACCTAAACCTGGAGGCATGATTGCAAGGTCTAGTAACTCTGATGATGCAACTAGAAAAGTGATGGATACACCTCCTGAGGCTAGGAGAAGTAGTAGAGCAAGAAAAGCTAAGTCTTTTGGAAATGATTTCCAATTGTACTTACTTGAAGGATCAAGAAATGAAATTAATTTTCAATATCAATATTGTTTTACTATTGGTGATGATCTAAGGACCTACAAAGAAGCTATGGCTTCAAGAGATTCTGCATTTTGGAAAGAGGCAATCCAAGAGGAGATGGATTCTATAATCCAAAATGGTACTTGGATACTGACGGATTTACCACCGGGTTGTGAAGCTTTAAATAGCAAATGGATCTTCAAAACGAAGATGAAGGTGGATGGAAGCATAGACAAATATAAAGCCAAATTGGTTATCCAAGGCTTTAGACAAAAGGAAGGCATTGACTACTTTGATACCTATGCTCTTGTTGCTAGGATTTCCACAATTAGATTATTGTTAGCACTTGCTGCTATACATAATCTTGTAATTCACCAAATGGATGTTAAGACTGCCTTCTTGAATGGTGAATTAAATGAAGAGATTTATATCAAACAACCAGAAGGCTTTGTCATGCCTGGTAATGAACATAAGGTTTGTAAGTTGGTAAAATCTCTTTATGGACTAAAGCAAGCCCCCAAGCAATGGCATCAAAAGTTTGATGATGTGGTGTGTCGAATGGTTTTGTATTAAACCAAGCAGACAAGTGTGTATATAGCAAATTTGATGCTACCGGTAAAGGAGTTATCATTTGCCTATATGTACATGACATGTTGATCTTTGGTACTGACCAAGATCAAGTTGATAAAACAAAGGAACTTTTGTCATCTAAGTTCGAGATGAAAGACATGGGGAAGGCTGATGTGATTCTTGGAATTAAGATCACACATGGAGAACAAGGAATTTCCATTTCTCAATCACATTATATTGAGAAGGTGTTGGAAAAATTAAACTTCAAAGATTGTTCTTCAGTTAAGACTCCTTGATCCTAGTGCAAAACTCGTGCCTAATAAAGGAGTTGCTATGAATCAGCTTGAATATTCAAAGGCTATTGGATTACTAATGTATGCTATGATTAGTACTAGACCCGATATAGCCTTTGCAGTTGGAAAATTGAGTCGATATACTCATAATCCAAGTTTAATCCATTGGCAAGCAATGAATCGAGTATTTAAGTACTTAAAAGGAACCATGGATTATAGGTTGACTTATTCTGGATTTCCTTATGTTCTTGAAGGTTATTCGGATGCAAGTTGGATCACCAATATGGAAGATCATTCTTCCACAAGTGGTTGGGTATTCCGGCTTGGAGGTGGTGCTATATGTTGGGCATCAAAGAAACAAACTTGTAGCACGAATTCAACAATGGAATCGGAGTTTGTGGCATTAGTAGCAACTGGTAAAGAGGCTGAATGGCTAAGAAATTTAATATATGAAATTCCATTGTGGCCTAAACCGATATCACCTATATCTATCAGATGTGATAGTGCAGCTACCTTGGCTAAGGCATATAGTCAAGTGTATAATGGAAAGTCAAGACACTTAGGTGTTAGACATAGCATGATTCGTGAACTTATTATGGATGGTGTGATATCTGTGGAGTTTGTGAGAACTCATGATAACTTAGCCGATCATTTAACCAAAGGGTTATGTAGAGATCTTGTGTACAAATCGGCTATAGGGATGGGATTAAAGTCCACCACAAATCTTTGATATTAAGATACCCAATTACCATTTAGTATGATACTAGATGCAGAATTCAATGTGGAAGACTTAATATTTGAAGATTGGAACACATTTGAAAATCGTCCCAAGGTATGTGTTCGAACCTACAAGTTAAGGAGGTTGAATGTATATATTCTTAATAGTTCTTTTGAAAAATTGCAAATGTAGGTGTAAGAATAAAGGAGCTATCTATATAAGCATGAAGTTTAGCCGCTTCAAGAAGCGGGACTTGGTTTCGACATGTTTATGAAGGATAAGGATATAGGCTAGTAAAATATAGTGTCAAGATAGAACATATTCGTATGTAAACTTTTGTGTACATTATCTTCGTGTATTCAATGTGAGTTCCCAGGGTTCAATCCTTAGAGACACCCGGGGTATTCGAATATTTGGAATGTGTAATGTACTAATATGGAATTCAATCGTTACGATATTTCATTTATGCAAAAGTTTGAATGTTTGAGATGACTTGTTTTAGTTAATCAAGGATTGCACTAAAATAGGGGAGGATTTTTGGATATTTTAGTGTATTGGATTAACTTGATTGATCAGTTATTGTTATAATGATACATCCCAGGAGTGACGGTGAGGCTGAACTGCACCACTTTCCTGGGAAATGTGGTGACGCTCGCCTAGGGCGTCACCAATGCCACTGGTGCTTTTAACCTCACTGTGCCAAATTTACTTGGCCCGTTGGGCCCTGTCATCAACACAATCCTACCATGTAACGTCGTCGCTAACCTTCCTCTCAATTCCACAGTCTGCCCCATCCTCAGCACCGTCAATGGCACCCTTACCGGCGTTCCCATTCTTCTGAACACCCTCCTTACCGGGTTGCCCGGTCCGATTTTTAATTTTGTTGTGCAGGTGTTTAGCATCGTGAGGGTTAGTTAAGGAGTGGTATACTAATAGTCTTCTCCATTTATGCACCAACTAATAAAATAAAATGTACGTAGATGAACAAGCACTAAGCATGCTTATATGCATGCATATACTATTATAGCTTGTTTTGATGCTTCATTTTGTATAGGTTTAAGTCCTATGATAAATAAATCATGGAGAAGATTATTTGTATATGCTATTCGATTTACAAAGACTACTTCAATGAATTGCATGCAACACCTATTATTTGGATGTGAAACTGTGAAAGCATTCAAGACCATAATTTAAGAATCGAAATAAAAGTTCAAAGCTTAGGATTCAACGATTTTGTAAAGTAATTTTCAAATATAAATTAATTTGACTGTGTTTTTAGTGGATTATAAAAACAATTTACAAACCAAAGTTTGTCCAAGGAATAAAATCACCTATCAAGAGTTTCAAAACATTTGTTTTGGCTAAGAAGTTAATTAGTTTTTGCGTTGGTTTTGTATATTTTTTTTTTCTATCTTGGTTGTTAAACAATAGCTCGCCTGCTACTCTAGCATTTATCTCATAAAAGAATGACATTCCAGTATGTCCAATTGTATTTCTTGTCAGCACAACATTAATAGTTCATCAATACTTACTATACATTTTCCTGTGTGTATTATTATATTTTAGTCAAAATAATGTCATTTTTAGTATGCCTTGGGAATGCAAATAAAGCAAATATAAGAAAAACGAATTTTTATAATATGAGAACATAAAATAAATTACTGAAATTAAATAGTTTTGGGGATTTTGAAAATCGCCCCAAAATTTAGTTTTTGTAAGAAATAAGAGTCATTATTAAATATTTTAATAAATAAACTAATTAAATAGAAATAAATTAAAATATTAATTCAGTGAGTTTGATTAAAGGCCAGAAAGTATTTTGCGGAAGAAATAATGATGCAAATATAAGGCCCAAATTGTAGTCCAATTAGAAAACAAAATTAGAATTTCTCATTTCACTAAATAGATTTTTTCGTGATGAAATAATGAAGTCATGACCAACGAGTTGTAGCGCAGTTGGCAGCGCGGAGTTGTGGTGATCTTGAGGTCACGGATTCGAACTTCACCACCTGTTGGAAGACTTTCTGCCTTTATCCCGGATGAACAAGATTAGTCGGATTGTGCCAAAGGCGAGTTCGATACACCTGTAGTCAAACAAAAAATAATAATAATGAAGTCATGATTCAATGTAAATCGATACACCTGTAGTCAAGAAAAAAAAATAATGAAGTCATGATTCAATGTAAATACTAGTATGGGTTACTTTGATATTTTTTCGTAATGAAATAAATTAAGGAAAAGTACTCAACTTTCTGTAATGAAATAAATTAAAGAAAATACTCCGTCCATAATGAAATAAATTTAAGAAAATACTCCTTCTGTTATAATTACACTCTGACTTAACACGAGTTTTAAGAAACATAAGGAAAAATGGTGAAGTCCACTTTTATATACGCTCTATGTTTCCTAAAATTAGGAACTTTGAAAACAACACGAGTTTTAATATAAAATTGGTATATTAAGAGAGAGGAAGGAAAAAATGGCTAAAGTAAGAGAGATGAGCAGAAAAAGTAGTGGAATTCGTGTTAGTAGACTGTGGGCTCTATTTCCTAAAATGAAAATTTTCTATTTTTAGTAAACAGACCAAAAATGAAAGAATTTCTATTTTAGGAAAGGGGGAATATTAGATTTATTGTGAAATACGAGTATAAGAATTTAGTAGAATGTTGGTCCAGTACCTCAGATGGACAAAAATAAGTATGATTTAAAATTGTGGAAGTCCCAAAATAGCACATTGAGACATTATTTCATGGCTGGAGACATAGACACATATGATGTGGATATAAAAGAATGATGGTATATTCACATCTAATATCATAAAATTTTAAAAAAGTTGGATTTTTCCCACGAACTTTAAAATTGGCAAATAATATCACGAACTTTACCTCATGTTTGTTTTTTCACATGAATGAAAAAATCCATGTTATTTTAATAGATTGAAGAACAATTTTAGAGGGTGTGCTACAAGAAAAACTATCTTCAAAGATTGAAAAACTTGAAGCTCTCAAAATTGTAGTCGAGAAATTACGAAAAAAAATTCCGTATCATAATATTATTTTGGGGAATTTTTTCATTCGTGGGGAAAAATAAACCCCAAAGTAAAGTTCATGACATTATTTGCCAATTTTAATGTTCGTGGGAAAAACTAAAGTACACCCTGTACAAGCGACGGCCCAGTTGACAAATACTTTAGATCCAATTATTGGATAAAATTTGGCATTGCCTATTGCCTAAATATAGAATGCAAGTCTTACATAAACACTAATGCTGCCAATAACTCATTTTGTTATTGCGTTGTTTGACTAAATGCATTTGATGAAAAAAATATTAGCATTTAATAATGAATAACCGAATTTCAAATTCAACGCATACATGTAAATTGTAAATAGTACTCCTAATACATGAAAATGGAGAGAAAATAGCATTATAAATAGTAGTGCATTCCCATAGATTGAAACACAACAAATCAAAACACACACAATTAAAGATTTGGTGGTAGCAAAGCAATGGGTTACAAGCAATCCCCGGCCTTGATTGTGGTGGCTCTCCTCCTCTTGGCCACCGCGACTCCCCTCACCTACGGCCAAACATTACTGCTGAATCCTACTGGCTTGGTCACTGGTACAATCTGCTGCGCACCCAGCGGAGACTGCCCCCCTGGGGCGGTAGGGATCCCAGGAGTGGCAGTGAGGCTAAACTGCACCACTCTCTCGGGAATCGTGGTGACGCTCTCCCAGGGCGTCACCAACTCCACTGGTGTGTTTAACCTCACAAGTTTACTTGGCATTTCGTTGTAGCGTGTCTTCGACACAGAAATACCATGTAACACCGTCGCTAGCCTTCCTCTCAATTCCACAGTCTGCCCCATCCTCAGCACCGTCAATGGCACCCTTACCGGTGCTCCCGTTCTTGTGACCCGCTTCTCTGGCTTGTTGTACCGTCAGATTTCTGATATTATTGTGACTATGATTAACTCGGTAAGGGATAATTCCCTTAACAAGATTCCGACGTCGCGATTGCGATCGGCGGAGGAATAAAAGGTAGTCGAGGTAGTCGCATGAGCTTTGCCCGTCAATTAAAACAAGAACAATACCGAATTGAAGTAAAAGCGTAAAAATAAAATAGGATAATTGTATTTCTGATTCATTGAGAAGGATACAAATACTCCTATTTATAAAATTCTATAGATATATCCGTATCAAAGCTACAATTAAGGGGTGGGATATTACTCTTTACTATTTACTCACCAACTAATAAAATAAAATATTAGAAATGGATCACTCACCCCTTAAAAGGCCTCATAAGGGGAAGGGTTATCCACACTTATATAGGTGAGCTAGGGTCGCTACCAAGCCGATGTGGGACAAGATATTAGAATTTTAACACGCTCCCTCACGTGTAGGCCGGAATGACACATCGGACTTCCATCACGTGGATAGGCAAGAGAAGAGATAGAGAGATAAATCCATCATCGGCTTGGGCCCGCTCTGATACTATATTTGAAATGGGCCACTCACCCCCTTAAAAGGCCTCATAAGGGGCAGGGTTATCCACACTTATATAGAGAAGCTAGGATCATCACCAAGCCGATGTGGGGCAAGGATTTGGAGAATTTAACACGCCTAACACGCCCCTTCACGTGTGGGTCGGAATGACACATCGGACTTCCATCACGTGGGTAGGCAAGAGAAGAGATAAAAAGATAAACCATCATCGACTTGGGCCCTGCTCTGATACCATATTAGAAATGAGCTACTCACCCCTTAAAAGGCCTCATAAGAGGGAGGGTTATCCACACTTATATAGGTGAGCTAGGATCGTTACCAAGCCGATGTGGGACAAGATATTAGAATTTTAACATTAAATGTCCGTAGATAAACAAGCACTAAGCATGCTTATATGATTGCATATAATATTATAGCTTGTTTTGATGCTTCATTTTGTATAGGTTTAAGTCCTATGATAAATAAATCATGGAGAAGATATTTTTTTTGTATATGCATTTTGATTTACAAACAACTACAATGATTGCATGCAACACTTATTATTTGGATATGAAACTGCGAAAGCATTGAAGACTATAATTCAAGAATCGAAATCAAAGTTGAAAGCTTAGTTAGGATTCAACGATTTTGTACAGTAATTTTCAATTGCTATAAAATTTGAATATGTGTTTTTACCGAATTAAAAACAATCTTATGAACCAAAGATTAAGAATATCATTATATTATTATTATCAATTTTACCACACACTATATAATCACAACGATCAATGAAAATGATATTTTATAACATTGGGGCAAGAGTAGATTGTCAGTGCAGAGGCACGGCAAGGATCGAGTCCTACGTACTTTGGAAGCAGGGAGGATATGAATGAACCGAAATACATCTAAAAAAGAGGAATTCCAAGAATATGCAGATACATATTCGAGGAGGGATTAAAAAATTTATTGGTGCTACTGTACCACCTAATTACATGCATCTAAATCTCATAAGATCTTCAAGGTTAAGCATGTATGGGTTGAGGAGATTTTGAGATGTGTGAGCCCAAGTAATTTGTTAGGGAGCGTGTAAGTGAGGAGACCGCACATTCGAAACACTTGTGCTAGCTAGTGGGATAGTCGTTGTTGAGTATGAAATTAATCTCACACCAAGTACCGTATTGCAATGACAAGAGTTCTATGAGTGTAGAAGGCAGTGTTATACAAACACGATACTTTAAATATAAAAGTATACTTTGGTTATTTTACTCACATAAAATTCACAACTAAATATAACGGATTTAGTTAGATATAGAGTAATATTATTATTCGAATAAAAAATAGCATTAGATCGATTTTAAAAAGTCTCATTGAAATTAATTATAAAGGTTTAAAGTTCTATTCTATCAATAACAATAACAACAACTACAAATATAATAATAATAATAATAAGAATAATAATAATAATATTATTATTAATAATATTAATAATAATAATAATAATAATAATAATAATAATAATAATACTTCATCCGTCCCACAATAAGAGTCACATTTTGCCATTTTGGTACGTCCCACAATTGATGTAAAAAACTTTGTTTTTGTTGTAAACTTTGTAAATAGGATGTGATCAATTGCTAACTCATTATTTAATCGTTAACTACAACTAATTTAAGATCATAAGATTTTAGAAAACTTGTGGTCTATAATTTGTCATGTATAATTTCGTTTTTCCTTTTCTAATATTAAAAAGATAATAACAACTATCAAATTTAGGGTTTATGAACTCAATGTCAATATAGTGTATAAAATATATCAACACGAAGCTATGAGAATGTCAACACAATTTTGTATTGACATGTGCAAACATTATATTGACATATTATGTAAGCTATATTGATATTACCTGCTTTATTAAAATATGAAAATTTATTAAAAAAAATTCAATTTTTGACATCGAAACATATGCATGTAGGATCACATTGGAATCCTTATAAAATTATCTTTAATTTGATGTAAGATGCGAAAAAATAATTTAGATCGAGATATTTATATCCATTTAAAGTTTTGAGATATTTTTGAAAATAAGAGTATTTAACGTTTACTATTTCAAAATGTTCAAAATTTTGGACCGAATAGCCCGAAAACCCATCAGTGGGTTACGGTTATGGTTGAAAGTTAATAACCCGAATAACATGCAGTCAAAAAGCCCGACAATCCGAGTGGTTGACCCGAACTTGAACTGGTTATTCCAATTGGCATCAGCATCATCAGCGGTGCACATCCACCGGAAACTGCGGCCCTGGGTTAGTAGGAATCCCTGGAGTGAGGGTGAGCCTGAACATCACCACTCTTCTTGGCAGCGCGGTGACGCTTGGCCAGGGCGTCACCAACTCCACCAGAATTTTTAGCTTTCGTTTGAGTAATACACCGTCCTTGATCGGCCATGTCTCGCCATTTAAAGTAGTCGTTAACCTTCCTCTCAATTCCATCGTCTGTCCCATCCTCAACACCGTCAATGGCACCCTTATTGGCATTCCCGTTCTTCAATTTGCAGTCGGAAACTCGGTCATCGGTCCCATTTATTGTTTTGTTGTGAAGGTGTTTAAGATGTCATGAATAAGAAAATAAATTGCAAAATATAGCGTGAATGTGCTCAATTATTCCTCTTTTGATATGAATCTAAAAATTATATAGAAAAACGGTATCATGGAATTAGCCTCGAATTGAAATTGGGGCCTTCAATTTCAATTCCTCCCAATCCACAATTTCAAATCTATATTAAAAGTTATAAATTGAAATTCCAAATATTTATAAGATTGAACACATTCATACATGTGACAACCCAGTCCTTATAAAGCTTTTATAATCATGAAAATAGTGTCTTAAAGAATTTATATGAAATTCTTTGTGGAATATTCATTAGAGCCGAACATGTAAAACTTTTCATTGAGTTGATTTGTTATGATTTAGGAGTAATCGAAGCATCGTCAAGAACTCGAGTAAGCACAATAGTTATATAATAATAATCCCAAACTAGAGATGTAATGTCCAAGTACATGCAATTAAATAAACTTTTGATTCTTAAGGAGTTGGTTCAGAATCGTGCAAGTCTTGATGAACCTTTTGTCCGATGAATATCCGAGTAGCAGCACGATACACTTATCATTTCCTACACATAAAATGAAATAAAATATAATTTCTTATAATACATAGTATAAAGTATATGCCAAGATATTTGTAACATCCCGAGTTTTCGTGCACTAGTTTTAGAGTATAAAAAAAAAATTTACGAAAGGACGATTGGAATTAAAGTGCAAGAAATTTAAGTTTGTAAACTACAATTATTGGAAGAAGAAAAAGAGAATAAACTAGCACAATACTTTATGAAGAGGATTTACATATATTGAAGAGATTAATGGTAAAGGGCTACACAATGGAAAAGGACTATACAATCTTATTGAGAGGTGTGAGATTTTGCTACATAATAGTTACATTTAGAAAATACAAAAGTGGAAGCTACAACTTAGCATTTCAAAGATGCCAAACTACAATATTCGGATACTAGCCAAATAGAGCAACTAAATCTAAGTGTTTCCCTCATTCCCATCATTCTCGATTTTCGGCCTCCACAAGCTCCAAGAATGCCTCCATGTACCTACAAAGTTTACACCAAATTGGGGTTAGAAAGTGCACACAAGTAAAGAGAGAGGGAAGCACAAGCTAAATAAAGAGATGGAACATTTAATGGGTAATATAGCTAGAAGAGCTACAAGATAGAGCATGAGGTAAGAAAATCTTGGTCACCATCTCTTCTAACATCAAAAGGGAGTCGAGACAAGGGGGCATTGGAGAGCGAGCTCCTACACAAGCCCAAAAGTAGAAGATGAGACAAACTCTCATCTCCCCGTCGATCAAGGCCGAGAAATCAGCCAAGAAGATCAGCCACCATCACCAAAACGGCAAGAATCTCACAGTCATCAAGCTCGAAAGTAAGAGAGCTAGCAAGCCCAAAATAGGAGCCTTTGGCTCCAAGTCTCAAACCTAGCTTCCAATAGCTTAGCACTATATAGGAGCCATCTCCTCACCTCCTCCACCATCACTTTCATCATCACAATTCCACACAACACCATAAGGAGAGCAGCGAAGGAAGAGGGAGAGGGGCAGCGAGTGGTGACGGCAAGGACAGCCACCACCGAGGAGGATTCAACTACGTTAAGGTAATCCCCTCGATACCATTCTCGGCATCACGTTAGAACGCCACGAAATTTCCAGAACTTAGAATCATAGGCAGCATGCTCACGTAGGACAAATCATAGCGATAGGATCAACGAATAATCAGTTGCCATAGCTACTGCCCAAATATCAAGTATAAACATGTCAAGTAACTCCCCTACCAAGAGCTCATTCCAGTGAGCTAATTGTTTCCCAAGATCAAAACTTTAGAACATCGTGATATAAAACAATTCCTCTACTGCCTTCAAGTAGAACAACAAAGCAAATCAGAATAATTAAGGGGTTAGGGGGAAAGAAGACTTAGCTTTATTGCGAGGAAGCGGCGACGCCGCTGGAGCAATAGCACGAACGACGGTGACGCGCCTTGAGTCTCGCCCGAACAGCAGCAGCAGTAGCAGGAGCCTTGAGGAGCAGCGACGGCCTCCGCCGGACTCCGGCAGCGGTGCCGAGCGACCAGGGGCGGACGCGAGCGGCAGAACGAGACGACTGCTCATGGAGGAGCGACACTTCTCTGTCGGTGATTTCGCCGAGCGAGAGAGGGAAACCGACGGAGGGAGAGGCGACGCCTTCTCCCTAACCGGTACTTCACCGGATAGAGAAATCAACGCAGAGAGCAATGCAGGTCGCTGGCAGCAGCGACGGAGAGCCGCGACGCAGAGGAGCTTCTGCCCGCGACGCGAAGTAGAGGTTGGTGCGAGAACCAGCACGCGGCGGAACTCCGAGTTCCCGTCGGGGTACCGACGATCTTCGCTGGAGAAGGGAGAAAGGAGGCGCTGCCTCTCGAAGTCTTCGATCTAGGATCCCAGAATCAAATTTGAGGATGAGTCGAGAAGGGGAAACTGAGAAAGGAGGCGGAGCGGTGTAGTTTTCGCCGGAGGAGGCGTGAGAGAGAATGAGGAGGTGCCGCTGATTTCCTAACTTAGGGATTTCATTTGGGAAGAATGAAGGTGATTTGGGGGAGAAATGCCGATGGATAAGGAAAGGAGTATATTTGGGTCCTCATTAAATTTTGATGGGCCACTACTAATTTTCAATTGGGCCAAAAGAATTAATCCTACACATGAGCTGAAATTAAAGAATAGGGCCAGTAAGTAACTCATGATTTGGGCCGAGAATTATTTATGTTGGGTTGGAATTTATTTAAGGATTAAGTTGGAGCTCAATTAATTAATTCCCGAATAATTTAGTAAGTTCCCAAAGATGGAAAGTGACGAAGATGGAGATGCGAAGGGCCGAACGGTGACGCCCTGCGACGCCATGGGCGGCCTTAAGAAAATTCAAGGAAAAGATTTAAGAAAGAATTTTCCAAGAATCCATATTAAATGCTCAAGTAATTATTTTAAAGATATTGAACTTCTCCGAATTTAGTTTAAGTGGACAAATAAATCCTACAACTTAATGAAGCCCGAGAAAGGACTAGAGATCCTATGAGACAAGACTAAGGATATAGGTGCTATGCCATAGGGTACATGCATTCTTTCTAAGGAGAAATAGTTCGAATACTAATTAGCGCGTCGCGCTATTTATTTTCAAAGGATAAAATGCTCAAAGGGCAAGTGAGGTCAAGGCGAATAATTGAATTGAAGAATAAGCATATCAGGTGGGCTTTCTTTATCCAGCACACTAGTGTGGATATAAATCAAATACTTGTGAAATTATGAAAAATCATATTTTCTTAAAATGGAGCTATGATTCTTTTCAAATTGTTGTCATACCATAAATGTTTTGCTTTGATGATTGTCATTGGATTGTCATGGAATGATGGGTGACCGATGGAGCGACACTTGACTGGAATGAATGATGAATGATTAATGATGAATGATGAATGATGAATGATGAACGATGAATGATGAATGACGAATTCTCAAGTTCCAGCCCTTTTCTTTCCCCCGCTTCTTTAATCCCTCCCATTAGTCGCGGTTTACCCGCTTTCGCTATCCTTAGCAAAATGCGGTCGTGACAATATTTGAGGAGTGTCCAAGTAAGGACACTTGTCAAAAAAGGGATTTTTGTCAAGAATTCTAAGAGAATATATATAGGGTTGGTGTTAGAAAATATAAATAAGGGTGTCGGTCGTTTATACTTGAGATCATCCAACAACATGTAATGGTGAAGGTTATAAAGAAAGTCATATATATTTACAACAACTGCATAAAATGTACTACTACATGTATGCTGGTCGTCTAGTGCTGAATATATTCTTGGTAAAACATACATATAAGAAATACTACATATTTGTATTCTAAGGAATAGTAGGACTTTTGAAAGAAGTAAAGGATTTTTACGTTTGACAAAATGCACTTGATACAAGTTGAAATGCTAAAATTAAATGTTACTACTATTGTATAGTAGAATTTTCCTCCCTTTGTTCCTTGTTAAATGAGACATTTCTTTTTGTTACGAAGATTAAGAATAATTTTTTAAGTGGATGGTGAATAAAGTAAAAGACAATAAAGTAAGAGAGGAGAGTCCATTTTGTCAAAAATAGAAATAACTTAATTATATTGAAACTTCCCAAATTAACAAAAAATAACTCTAGTAACATAGAACAGAAGGAGTACAACATTAGGCTGACTTGTAGCTTAGAATTATTTGCATATTGAAGTAAAAGATAACAAGGCATGCATTCATTATTTTTTGATATGATCACTGGCAGACCCAGTAAGGCCCTGGGAGGGGGTTAAGCCCTTCTCTAATTTTTTTTTTTTTCCTTTTATCCTATTGCTAAAATCTTTTAAATTTTTTAAAAAACAGTCTTAAGTCCTTCCTAAATTAAGGTTTTCGAAGACTAAATTGTGTGAAATTAATGTTGAGAAGGGGCTGAAGTCGTTGAGTTAAATATGATAAATCAAATTTGTAGAAGATGGTTGTTACGGCTGTTTTGGAGAAGAAGATGACCTCTAAAATATTTAATTATAAATATACTTGAAATAATAAGGCCTTGAAAGTAGCGTCAGTTGATTTCAATATACAGTAGCTGTATAAATAATTAAATACTAAGTGGATAAAGGTTTTTACTGCTTTACTTTTTTATTTTCTTTTCTTTTCCTTTTATTTCTTTACAATTCTATTATACAAATATTTATTTGTTTCAAAAATGTTTGTTTAGAGTTTTCATCCTATAATTATAGTTTAAAGTGCTCATATTGAATAATTTGAAGTTGTCTCAAATAATATTTATCTTCTTTTACAACTACTTAGGACAACATTTTGAATTACTCAGTTGGAATATTTTGTTTAATAGGAGTAGTATCTCCTTTGTATGTGATTAATCGTCTTACTATGATTTAATCTGTACTTAAAAAATATATTAAAAAAAAAGTTAGTGCATTATGAGTTACATTTTCATATATTACTATAATAAATTGTGATTGAGACGAGTTAGTGAAATGTGGAGTCTACTTATCGAAATAAAAGAGTAAATGAGACCAATACGCGACACGTACAGGAAATGGAAATAAGAGACGATTATTCACGGATGAAGGAGTATATATATTTCAGCCCCTACCACGATTTATTTCTGCGTCCGCCATTGGATATGATATAATTGCTCTAATCAATAATGAACAGACGACTTTCAAATTCAACACTTAGATGAGTTTCAAATTCAACATTTAAATCAAAACAGTAACATAATTAAAGATTTGCTCATAGCAAAGAAACAAGTTACAATGGGTTACAAGCAATCCCTGGCCTTGCTTGTGGTGGCTCTCCTCCTCTTGGTCACCGCGACTCCTCTTGCACATCCAGCGGAAACTGCCCCGCTGGGTCGGTAGGGATCCCAGGAGTGGCGGAGAGTCTGAACTGCACTACTCTCCTGGGAAGCGTGATGACGCTCGCCCAGGGCGTCACCAACTCCATTGGTGTTTTTAACCTCGCTTTGCCAAATTACTTGGCACGTTGGGCCCTGTCATCAGCACAGTCCTACCATGTAACGTCGTCACTAACCTTCCTCTCAATTCCACAGTCTGCCCCATCCTCAACACTGTCAACGGCACCCTTACCGGCGTTCCCGTTTTTGTGAACGCCCAACTCTTTACCGAGTTGTTCGGTTCGGTTTTTATTAATTTTGTTGTGGAGTCGCTTCGCATCGTCACGATTGATTAGGGTGAAGAGGTTGGCATCGGAAGCGCTCACATAAATCAATTACATAATAATTTCGATCTATTTAGCGGATTATTTAGACAAAATCTATTCGCGTAATTATCACATGTATCATGCTCATAACTCAAATAATAACATGCTTTAAATTAATTGAAACCTAAAACATGCTTTTCTAAGGTTTAGCCATTATACCTTGTTGATTCTCCAAAGAATCGAAGATAGCTAGCGCCTTCTCCACGTGAAGATCTTTAGTACAAAACCACGGATCTTCTGACTGGTTCTCAGACTGTGGACTGATATTAGGGTGGGCTAATCTCACCAGTGCACTAGGACTTATATAGAGAAGACAGAAATCCGTTCCCTCGAAGGAGAGAAAATTCGACCACTACTAGGAGTAGGGGGCCGAAAATTTTAGAGAAAAAATAAAAAAATATTTTATGTCTCATTTATTCTCCTATTTATAATAAGTCACATATTGGGCCCAGACAGGGATCTATGGAAGGCTTTGGATATGGGCTCCTCCAATTAGCTTTTTACTAATTAAATTAAACCCAATTTAATATAAGCTTAAAATTGGAATATTACGAGCAGCCACTACAGAAGTAATATTGCACTCCCCATCCAAATCCGAAATTATAAGTACTTCGGGTTTCCAATACTTTATATTTATTTCCCGCGCTTAAGATAGAAACATCCATTAATTAATTATTGTTTGTTATGGACTTAATTAATTAATATCTTATTTATTCCAAGAGAGGACTCAACAAGAAAATCTTATTTATTATTCATAGAGTAATTAAACTCCAACTAGCTAGGTTCCGAATAA
Organism: Salvia hispanica; assembly: GCF_023119035.1. NCBI lineage: Eukaryota > Viridiplantae > Streptophyta > Magnoliopsida > Lamiales > Lamiaceae > Salvia > Salvia hispanica. The sequence continues at coordinate 20,904,335 of NC_062968.1, read as the reverse complement.
TAAAACCTTATTTCAAGCTTCTCTTGAGGATGTTATCAAACGAGACTCATCTCGCGCACGATTCAACATAATAGCAATCCTAGCACCGCTAGATATTAATCACCACTACCCAATATACCAGGCTTATTGGGTTGCGAAAAACCCGCACCATTTGGTAAGTCAAAGTAGTGCATAATCAATACCGTATGCTCAATGCTAACGTACATTGATTGAGAAATAATTTACGAGACCTCGTCTTTCAGTAGATAGCATAAAGACTGTCTCGCTGTTAGATCCATTCAGTGCTATACCACACCAACGTCATCTTATTTCAGTAAGGCTTAGAAATAATCGGACTGACATTGCAACCTTTCACGATAGGTAGTCTAAGCCTATCTAGGTTGTGAAATTATTCTTTTTCTTTGTTTAGAACTGATCGTGTTACCTTAAAGTGAACGACGCCCACAACCGGTCTACTAAAACAAAGACTTAGACTTTGTTAAGTTACTTATACATTTAAATATGCAATAAACATCCATTAAATGTAAAACATAACAACATTATGACAAAAATAATCTGTTTATTCCTTTGGAAAATAAAATAAGAGTTTTAACAGTATTCAATCACTCGAAAGGTGATTTCTAGTATACAAACTCTAACAATCTCCCACTTATACTCAAAACAGCTTTCGAGTATACAAAAAAAATGTGCACTACGTCTAATTCTCCCACTTATACTGAAAGCGAGTTGAGGTCTCGAGCGAGTCGAACTCCCATTCCTTCTACATGGCGTTCGAACGGTTTGACCGCCAATGCCTTAGTAAAGGGATCTGCCAGGTTGTTCTCTGACGCAATCTTGACCACTTGTATGTCTCCTCTCTGCACTATATCTCTGATGATATGATACTTCCTCTCAATGTGTTTGCTCGCTTTGTGAGCTCTTGGTTCCTTCGAATTTGCCACAGCACCAGAATTGTCACAATAAATGGTGATGCTCTTGGGCAGATTCGTAACCACACCTAAGTCCATAAGAAAGTTCTTGAGCCATACAGCCTCCTTTGCAGCCTCCGAAGCGGCCACATATTCGGCTTCCATGGTAGAGTCTGCAATGCATTTCTGCTTTACACTCTTCCAAATTACGGCTCCACCTCCTAAGGTAAACACATAACCAGAAGTAGATTTCCTCGAGTCTTGATCAGCTTGAAAGTCTGAATCAGTATATCCCAAAGGACATAGCTCGCCTGCTTTGTAAACTAGAACATAGTCCTTAGTCCGTTTAAGGTACTTGAGTATGTTCTTTACTGCAGTCCAATGTCCTTGGCCCGGATTTGACTGATATCTTGCTACCATGCCAACAGCAAAGCAAATATCAGGCCTTGTACAAAGCATAGCATACATGAGACTACCAACTGCCGAAGCGTATGGTATCCTTCTCATCTCTGCTATCTCAGATGCTGTCTTAGGACACATCTCTTGAGATAAATGGATGCCATGTCTAAAAGGTAAGAAACCTTTCTTGGCATCTTGCATGCTAAAACGACTAAGTACAGTGTCGATGTAGGGCTCTTGAGATAAGCACAACATCCTTTTCTCACGGTCCCGTAGGACCTTGATACCTAGAATGTGTCCCGCGTCTCCCATATCCTTCATCTCGAACTGGTTTGACAACCACGTTCGTACTGATGACAACATCTTTTTATTGTTTCCAATTAGAAGAATGTCATCTACATATAAAACTAAGAACACCACATTCCCCTTCTCAACCTTCTTGTACACGCAGCTCTCGTTAGGGCATTTTTCGAATCCAAACTTATGAACAGTTTGATCGAAACACTGATTCCATGATCTAGATGCTTGCTTGAGGCCATAAATGGCCTTCTTAAGCTTCCAAACCATGTGCTCTTTGCCCTTGACGGCATAACCCTCGGGTTGTTCCATGTAGATGGTCTCCTCAAGACTACCGTTCAAGAACGCAGTCTTAACGTCCATCTGCCACACATCCCAATCCATGTAAGCTGCTATAGACAATAGTATCCGGATCGATTTGAGCATGGCCACTGGGGAGAAGGTCTCGTCGTAATCGACACCTTCCTTTTGGGTATACCCCTTAGCCACTAGTCTTGCCTTAAAGACTTTAACTCGTCCATCGGGTCCACGTTTACGTTTGTATATCCACTTGCTCCCAATGGCAGTACAGCCTTCGGGTAGGACAGATAAATCGTAGACGTCTTTGTCTATCATAGATTGTAGTTCCGAATCCATTGCACTTACCCATTGGCAATGATCGACATCCGCCTGCGCCTCTGCAAAATTCCAGGGATCTAGTACATTGCTGTCCGAGGAGTGATCCATAGATTCTCCCAAACCAATGTACCTTTCGGGCTCATGAGAGACCCTCCCACTGCGGCGCGGCACTACAACATTAGGTGTAGAAGTTGAAGGTTCGGGAATTGGTTGTACTATAGGTACTTGTTCTTGGTTAATGGAACTTGTGACTGAAGTGAGCTCTTCAAGAGCCACCTCACTGCTGGGTTTATGATTCATAACAAAGTCTTCCTCTAAGAACGTCGCGTGAGTACTCACTATGACTTTCTTGTCTCGGAGACTATAGAATTCATAAGCTTTCGATCCTTTGGGGTATCCTATAAACAAACATACCTCTGTCCTTGAGTCCAGCTTAGTTGGATCCTTTTCCAAAACATGAGCTGGACACCCCCATATCTTGAGATGCTCTAGATTGGGCTTGCGCCCATTCCACAACTCATATGGAGTGGCAGGAACAGATTTTGACGGTAAATTGTCTAAAATATGGCTCGCGGAAAGCAAGGCATGTCCCCAAAACGAAATAGGCAGTCGTGCATAACTCATCATCGATCGGACCATGTTTAACAAGGTCCTGTTCCTTCTTTCAGCTACGCCATTCTGCTGGGGTGTGCCCGGCGCAGTCAGTTGGGATTCAATTCCCTCTACCGATAAGTAGTCCAAAAACTCGGCACTGAGGTATTCGCCTCCGCGATCAGATCGCAGGCTTTTGATACGTTTTCCATGATGCGTCTCAGCATAAGCCTTAAACTCCTTGAACTTGTCAAAAGCTTCAGACTTAAAGCGCATCAAATAAACATATCCAACTTTCGAGTAATCATCAATAAAAGTGATGAAATAGCGAAAGCCGCCTCTTGCCTCGGTTGACATTGGTCCACACACATCAGTATGAACGAGTTCTAGTACTTCCTTGGCCCTATTACCTTTCACCCTAAAAGGTCTCTTAGTCATCTTGCCTTCCAAGCAGGATTCACACGTGGAAAATGATTCAGTATCTAGCCCTTTAAGAAGGTCTTGATCCACGAGAGTTTGAATCCTCTTTTGGTTGGCATGACCAAGTCTAAGGTGCCATAAGTACGTTTCGTTCATTGAACTTGAAGGTTCTTTTCTTTTCTTTGAAATTTTCGATGCATTATTGAGTTCTAATTTGCGATTATTAAATTGTGTAGATATGATTGTGTACAGATTGTTTTCCATGATACCACGACAGATATAAGAACCATCTTTCTTAATAACACAACTGTCATTAAAAGAAATCGAATATCCATCAAAAACCAATTTAGAAACTGAAATTAAATTTCTTCTAAAAGAAGGTATCAACAAAACATTCTTCATAACCAAAAATCTATCACTACTAAAACGCAAATAAACGTCTCCCACTGCAACGGCCGCCACTTTAGTAGCGTCGCCCAGCTGGACTTCGATCTCTCCATCATATAGCCGTCTTGTCACCTGCATTAAGTCAGGATCAAAACAAATATGATCAGTAGCTCCAGTGTCTATAACCCAAGTATGAGATGAAGTCGAAGCCAAACATGACTCAACAACTAGAGCTTGGTGCATACCTGTAGCCTTGCCCTTTTTAGGGCAGTCTGGCTTCCAATGCCCCTTCTCTCCACACTTGAAACACTTTCCGGTTTGCTTCTTTCCCGACCTCCTCTTTCTCTTTCCCTTAGCTTCCTTAGGTGCGACCTGGTTTGTCACTTTCTTCTTTCCTGCGCCAGGCCTAGGGCCAGAGGAACGATGTGACGAACTGACCATCGCAGCCTTAGCTTGGTTCATGAGATCCTCTGCCGACTGAAGTTCAGTCAACAACTCAGCCAAGGTGTAATTTCTCTTGTTCATCTCAAAGTTGAGCTTGAACTGCTGAAAGCTAGGGGGCAGACTCTGAAGGATGATAGTAACTTGGGACTCGGCATCAATGACGCCTCCCAAAACCTCAATTTGATTGAGGTGGCTCATCATCTCGAGGACATGGTCCCTCACAGACGAGCCTTCCTTCATAGTCTTGCACATGATACTCCGAAAGGCTTGAGACTTAGCCGTTCGATTCTGAGTACCAAAGAGATTTGTGAGATTTTCCATAATCTCGGTGGCAGTTGCCATGGCGGCATGCTGATGTCTAAGCACTGTTGACATGGAGGCCAACATATAACACTTAGCCATCTCATTCGCCTTATGCCACCGTCTATGGGCATCTCGCGCTGCCTGCGCGGCGTTAGCCGCCGGCACTGGGGGCCGTGGAGTAGTGAGCACAAACTTGTACTCATCAGCCGTGAGAACGATGTCCAAATTTTGTTTCCATTCTATGTAATTTTGGCCCTCGAGTTTGTTTTCTTTAAGAATTGCAGAAAGAGGATTGAGTGACATGTTGACGATTTAGTTTGCACTGCAAAACAGAATATTTACTATTTGTCATAAACTTATGTGATGAAATTGAGTAGATTAACCATAAAACTTTTCAAATTCTCACAACTGTAAAATTAAAATTTTGTACCCTCAAGCAGAGGTCAATACGCATTAAAATTTTAACATTTTTACTGGTCACAACACCGACGAATAGTCCAGAGACCGCAGCACGGCATGGCCGCCAAATGTTGCCTAAGCACGACCATCAGATTTAGCATTACAGAATCTCGTTTCTACAACACACTCCCATAACAATGCTCATGCGTTGATAACAAGACCAAGCTATCTCGTAAATTCTGTTTGAACTTCTGAAACTTGTAATTTCTTAGGATTATTGTCCCCACAGCATGGGTGGCGATAATATTGGAAACTACTTTCTAGTCCATACTATTTACATTTGAGAAGTCCACCTATATGAACTCGCTATTTCTTAGGATTATTGTCCCCACAGCATGGGTGGCGATAAGATTCAGAAATTAGCTTCATAAGTTGTGGACCAATCGATGGAGACCATATACAAACTTAGTTCGTAATTATCGCTTAGATATTTAAGTTATGGTTTTTCATTAATTATCCTTAGCCTTAGTGCAGATTAAAGGCTTAATTAAATTCTGTTGGTATTTAATTGACTGGATAATTAAATCTTTTATAATCTTTTAAACATCTTATTAAAGGATAATATATTAATTACTAAAGTTTAATCCATATTCATGTCTTCTATAAGATTTATCTAAAATAATTAATTATTTATATCTTTGACTGACATGAATAAATAAACTTAAATTAATTCCTTATTAAGATTGGGAAGAGAATAATATATTTTATTATTTAATGAAATCCTACATATCTATCCTTATTAGGATTCTAGATATATAATATAATTAGGAAACTATTAAATTATTCTTGTCCACATCATCTAGGATTAAAAGATATCCCTAGATATGGTCAATAATCTAAATATTCCTAAAATCTAGGGAAATCTTCCCAAAATATTTTATTTCAATTAAATAATAATATTTTAATGATATCTTTTAATTTAGGAATCAAATAATCAAAAAAAAATATTTCACCGTTATCGCGTCGTACAAGGTTGGCACGGTTGCCCAGCGCGCGGCGAGAGCCACGTTTCTCTGGCGAACTCCATCCCTCCTCGTTCGTGCTCGCCTGAACCAGCCGCCACAGCAAGCTGCGTCGCAACTCTTGGTTCAGCGACGATCGGTTAGGGTTCGACTAGGGTTAGGGTTTAGGCTAGGGTTAGGGTTTCTGGTTTGAAGAACCGCCGCTACTCGTCCGAGAGCAGCGGTTTCCGGTCAGCCTCCCCTTCTGTCGAACGCCGTCTGATCTGGGGTGAGGGCCGCCGCGGTCTCGCCGACGGCGTGGACGAGCCCTTGCTCGTTTTCACGTCGCCGCGCGATCGCTCGCCTTCTCCCACTCGACAGCCGCGATTCCCAAGGCATTCCGGGACCGGTGGTCTCGCCGGCGGCGCGCACGAGGCCACCCTCGTCTGCGTGTCGCCGACCGATCACCTCCCTCGCTCGACAACCCTAATTGCATGTCGCGCGATTCGTCTCGGCGCAAGCGCCGACGAATCCCACGTCTCTTGCGTTCAAATATTTGAGTTCTTCGTTTCGATTGTTCTTAGTTCATCATGCATAAAATATAACAACTAAAAACAAGAACATGCTTCGAAAACAAAAACGCATGCATACATTAATTTCGCGAAATTTAAATCCAAATAATCAGAGCCATAGACTGGCTCTGATACCAATTGACGGGGTTGGCAGCGGAAGCGCTCACATAAATCAATTACATAATAATTCCGATCTATTTAGCGGATTATTTAGACAAAATCTATTCGCGTAATTATCACATGTATCATGCTCATAACTCAAATAATAACATGCTTTAAATTAATTTAAACCTAAAACATGCTTTTCTAAGGTTTAGTCATTATACCTTGATGATTCTTCAAAGAATCGAAGATAGCTAGCGCCTTCTCCACGTGAAGATCTTTAGTACAAAACCACGGATCTTCCTCGATTGATTCCCGGATTGTGGACTGATATCAGGGTGGGCTGATCTCACCAATGCACTAAGACTTATATAGAGAAGACAGAAATCCTTTCTCTCGAAGGAGAGAAAATTCGACCACTACTAGGAGTAGGGGGGCCGAAAATTTTAGAGAAAAAATAAAAAAATATTTTATGTCTCATTTATTCTCCTATTTATAATAAGTCACATATTGGGCCCAGATAGGGATCTATGGAAGGCTTTGGATATGGGCTCCTCCAATTAGCTTTTTACTAATTAAATTAAACTCAATTTAATATAAGCTTAAAATTGGAATATTACGAGCAGCCACTACAGAAGTAATACTGCACTCCCCATCCAAATCCGAAATTATAAGTACTTCGATTTTCCAATACTTTATATTTATTTCCCGCGCTTAAGATAGAAACATCCATTAATTAATTATTTTCTGCTATGGACTTAATTAATTAATATTTTATTTATTCCAAGAGAGGACTCAAGCAAGAAAATCTTATTTATTATTCATAGAGTAATTAAACTCCAACTAGCTAGGTTCCGAATAATAAAACCTTATTTCAAGCTTCTCTTGAGGATGTTATCAAACGAGACTCACGGATTGTGGACTGATATCAGGGTGGGCTGATCTCACCAATGCACTAAGACTTATATAGAGAAGACAGAAATCCTTTCTCTCGAAGGAGAGAAAATTCGACCACTACTAGGAGTAGGGGGCCGAAAATTTTAGAGAAAAAATAAAAAAATATTTTATGTCTCATTTATTCTCCTATTTATAATAAGTCACATATTGGGCCCAGACAGGGATCTATGGAAGGCTTTGGATATGGGCTCCTCCAATTAGCTTTTTACTAATTAAATTAAACTCAATTTAATATAAGCTTAAAATTGGAATATTACGAGCAGCCACTACAGTAAGTAATATTGACTCCCCATCCAAATCCGAAATTATAAGTACTTCGATTTTCGAATACTTTTATTTATTTCCCGCGCTTAAGATAGAAACATCCATTAATTAATTATTTTCTGCTATGGACTTAATTAATTAATATTTTATTTTTTCCAAGAGAGGACTCAGCAAGAAAATCTTATTTATTATTCATAGAGTAATTAAACTCCAACTAGCTAGGTTCCGAATAATAAAACCTTATTTCAAGCTTCTCTTGAGGATGTTATCAAACGAGACTCACCTCGCGCACGATTCAATATAATAGCAATCCTAGCACCGCTAGATATTAATCACCACTACCCAATATACCAAGCTTATTGGGTTGCAAAAAACCCGCACCATTTGGTAAGTCAAAGTAGTGCATAATCAATACCGTATGCTCAATGCTAACGTACATTGATTGAGAAATAATTTACGAGACCTCGTCTTTCAGTAGATAGCATAAAGACTCTTGCATTGTTAGATCAATTCAGTGCTATACCACACCAACGTCATCTTATTTCAAAGGCTTAGAAATAATCGGATTGACATTGCAACCTTTCACGATAGGTAGTCTAAGCCTATCTAGGTTGTGAAATTATTCTTTTCTTTATTTAGAACTGACCGTGTTACCTTAAAGTGAACGACGCCCACAACCGGTCTACTAAAACAAAGACTTAGACTTTGTTAAGTTACTTATACATTTAAATATGCAATAAACATCCATTAAATGTAAAACATAACAACATTATGAAAAAATAATCTGTTTATTCCTTTGGAAAATAATATAAGAGTTTTAACAGTATTCAATTACTCGAAAGGTGATTTCTAGTATACAAACTCTAACATAGGGGGTGGTATATTACATATCACCTTTAATATTCTTATCTTCTCCATTTATGCACCAACAAATAAAATAAAATGTACGTATGTAGATTTAAACAAGCACTAAGCAAGCTTATATGCATGCATATATAATTATAGCTTGTTTTCCTGCCTCATTTTTTATAGGTTAAGTCATATGATAAATAAATCGTGGAGAAGATTATTTGTATATGCATTTTGATTTACAAACAACTACAATCATTTCATGCAACACTTATTTTGGATGTGAAACTGCGAAAGCGTTGAAGACCATAATTCAAGAATCGAAATAAAAGTTGAAAGTTTAGGATTCAACGATTTTGTACAGTAATTTTCAATTATAAATTTGACTATGTTTTACCGGATTATAAAAAATATACAAACCAAAGTTGAAGTATCATTTTTAACACACACTATATAATCACAACGATTATTGGAAATGATATTTTATAATATTGGCGCAAGAGCAGATCGTCAGTGCAGAGGCACAAGCAAGGATCGACTCCTACTTTGGAAGCAGGGAGGATATGAATGAATCGAAACACGTCTGAGAAAGAGGAATTCCGAAAATATGCAAATACATATTCGAGGGGGCATTAACAGATTTATAGGTGTTCTAGTACTATACCACCTAATAACGTGCATCTAAATCAGTGTAATTTAACAGTACTATACAAATTACCACCATGAGTATAGAAAGCAGTGTTAAACAAACACAATACTTAATTGCATCAAGTTTGGTGTTCAATTTGCTTATTTTACTCACATAAAATTCACAACTAGAATATGATGAATTTTGCAACATACTACTACTAGTAAATAGCGTTAGATCGATTTTAAAAAGGTCTCATTGAAATTAATTATAAAGGTTTAAAGTTTTATTCAAATAATAATAATAATAATTACAATAATAATAAAAATAAAATATGTTTTAAAAAATGTAGCTGATGTTCGTCAACTACAGTAGAATCAGATGCACTTAAACTATCAAACCTCAGACCCTAAACCTCCATAAAAAATTTCAATTTACATCCATTTTGATGTGAAGAGAACAAATGAAATGGAGTAAAAATTCGTTGATTCTCCAATGGTGTCGTCTGTAATTGAAATCGAAATTGTAATGTGTATGTGAGCAGCGGGTGTGTGTGTGTGCAGTGTGTATGTATTTGTGTGTGTAGCGTAAGAAGGTGCTCAATTTGATAATTGTATGGAATTTCAATTTTTTTAATTTTGATATGTAATTCAAATTGTAGAATTGAGATGATTGGAATCCATATTCAATTCTAAATTCAAAAATTTTGGAGTATCAAACATTGAATTTGGAATTAAAGATTTTAATTCCAATTCCGCAGGCCCAATTTCATGTAGGCCTGCTTAACTGGTACTCCGGTTCTCGGGTACCCGGAATCGGAACCGGAACCGACCGGGTAATTGAGGAACCGGGAACCGGAGAGCCGGTTCCGATAGATCCGGAACCGACCGGTTCTTACCCGGAACCGAATAATATATCAATTTTATATTTTCAATTTTAGATTTTATAAAATTGAAATTTGTTACTAAAATTTAAGTATAGTAATTAGCGGTAAATTATTTATTAATATTTATCAAGGTTGGTTTTAATTCTTTAGTTTTACTAAATGTATTCTTTTGCTACTTGGATATTGCTTAAAAATAAATGCTAGCTTGGGTTGACCATATGATTTTCCAATTTATGTGTTTGGATATTATACTTCATCAAGGAAACATGCGAAGGAAATATCATATTTCTAGTTTGACATCACAAGCAACTCGTGAGCTTAATTTACGTATAATAATTAACGGTAAGTTATTTACTATTTACCCTAATTTTAATCTAACATCACCAGATTTAGCTTAGATTCAACAAAAATTACACCATCTCCACTAAGTAATAGTAGTATAAAGAAATTTGATCCTCCTACAAATCGGTTTCGGTTCTGAACTGAAACCGTCCGATTTTGGTTCCGGTTCTGGGTCCAAGATTCATGAAAATTAGCAACCGGGTACCCGATCAACTGGACCGGGTAGAATCTGAACCGGCCAAATAAGCAGGCCTAATTTCATGATATTGATAATTAGATATATTGATTTAATCAAAAGATTGAGATAGTGGTGTTAACTTTAAAATTTGTCACAGAATCGATTAAAAAACAAGAGTAAAGGCCAATATTGGTCCTGAACATATTGCAATTTTATCTTTTTGGTCCTAAACTTTATCTTTTGGATTTTTTGGTCCTGCACATATAACAATTTGATCATTTTGGTCCTCCGTCAATAATTCCGTTAAAAACTAACGGTCAACGGGTTTAATCCTGATTTTGACCAAATTAAACTCTTAATTTTGATTTTTAAGTTACTAATTAATCTTCTAATTATTTTAACAAAATATACCCATTTAAAATTAGAATTAAATAAAGAATATAAAAAATTAAAATGAAATTCTCAATCACTCCTGGAAAATTCTCTCAATCACTGCTGGATTCATCAAATTTGGGGAAAGTTTGAAATTAGGGTTGGGAGGCAAATTGGTCCCCGCTAAACCCCTGATCTACAACTCTGAAGCCACTGCTGCCGAAATCTAACTCCGCCGCGCCTCCTCCTCCGATTTGGATGGACTTGCTGAGATGAGGATCCTCCACATCACCCATCACCCAAGGAGGAAGGCCTGCTCCTGGCTAGGCGAGACGGTGGCGGAGTAGGACAGCACGCTCTCCCAGTCCTCCATGGAGAATTTCTCCGGGTTGGCGGTGGCTACTGCTGTTCCGATCTCCAGATTTAGCGGCGGAACGGGGGGGAGTTCAGAGTGAGGAGGTCCGGCATTGGAGCTGGTGGCAGTGGTGGAGTCTTGGTGCCAGTTAGTGTCGGAAACAGCCGCCACGCCGGCCGTGTCGCCGAGAGAGAAAGACAGGGTTGAAGAGGAAGTAGGCCTACTCGCAATTCTTGCAGAGTCAAGGACGGATGTAGGCTCGCCGAAATCTGAGAGGAAATCTTTGTTCTTCGTTGCAAAATCGAAGTCTAACGCCCCCTTCCCCTCAAAATCAAAGGGTTAGGGCATATTATTTAATTTTAATTTTAAAAGAATATTTATAAAAGTAATTAGAGAATTAATTAGGTTGAAAAAAAAATCAGAATTAAAAATTTAATTTAGTCAAAATTGGGATTAAATCTCGTTGACCGTTAGTTTTTAACGGAACAGTTAATCTAGGACCAAAATGATCAAATTTTCATATGTTCAGGACCAAAAAATCTAAAAGATAATGTTTATGACCAAAAAACGTAAAATGACCATATGTTCAGGACCAATTTTGGCCTTTACTCGAAAAACAATAATTAACTTATCAGAATTTGTGAGAAAACCAGATATGTAAATTTAGGCTCACGGTTTGAGTAATACTCCCTCTGTCCCATTAGAAATGAAACGTTTGCTTTTTCACACATATTTTGAAAAAATAATAATAAATAGTTAAAGTGGAGAAAAAATAAAGTAAAAAAGAGAATGATATAAAGGGGACTCTCCTCTGCATTAATCTCTCTCTTACTTTATTTTTTCACCATTTTAGTTATTTATTATAATTTTTTCAAAACAAGTGCGCAAAAGTAAACGTTGCATTTTTAATGGGACGGAGGGAGTATATATCAAACGCAAAGGTGCATTAGATATGAAGTGTTGGTTATCATATAACTATAAACTACTCTAAAATCGAAATAAAGCAAATACAAGGAAATCGTGATTGTTATGACAGGAGAAGTGGAGAACATCTAGGAAAACAAATACTGAAATTAAATAGTTTTGGGAATTTTGGAAATTACCCCAATATTTAGTTTTTGTTGGAAAACGAAGTCCGTATTAGTTTCTAAATTAAATAAACTAACTAATTAGAAAATAATTAGAAATAGAAAAAATAATTAATTTGTGAGTTTGATTAATGGACTGATAACGTTTGTCTTAACTCGTAACTAGCTGGCGATGGTTGAATTTATTTTGGGGAAGAAAAAATGATGTAAATAAATAAGGCCTAGATTGTAGCCCAATTAGAAAACAAAATTGTACTTAGAATTTGTCATTAGCCTAAATAGATATCTCTCTTCTTTTGTAGGGCCTGATCTGAAATTTGCAAATGGAAATTAGGGTATTATTTCCTTCTTAAACCTAATAATTTTACACATACTATATGGTTATATAATTAAAGATTTATTAAAATAATTAATTTCAAATTAATACATATACAATTAAACCTATGAACTTTTATTTTTTGTAAACATCTTATTTTGTTCGGTTTTTGTTTCTAAATATTTTTTTATTTATATCTATTATTGAAAAATTTATTGCCTCGTGCATACACTACAACAAAAAACACATCTAAGGATGTTTTTTTAGTTAATTTGGGACGCTATTTTTTGTTTCTAAATATTTCACCGACGCTTTAAAAAGTGTCCTTATTGGTGGCGTGCCAAATAAGAACAAGGACGCAAATAGCAAGCATCGGTGAATTGATTAGAGACGCTTTTAAATTGCGTCTCCAAAATATTTTCCAACGCAATTTATATAGGCGTCCCAGTTTTCACATCCTTCCTAACATTAAGACACTATTAAAAAGTGTTCCTAAATGGTCTTAAAAGTATCTCCAATTATACATCAAAGATATTATTCATTAAATATAATATATATACTATATAATTGAGAATCTAAACAAATAAAGAAGAAAGCAACAATTGTAGGTGTCTTAAAAGCAATGCAATAACACTCTGTAAAATGAGTCATTAATACAAAATGGAGTGACTTCATATTTGTGGGAATTGACAAAGATAAATATCTAAACTACCATAAGAGGCTAATTGACTTGGTCACAATTTGCATATGAAGTTTACAAAAACATATCTAAACATGCTCCAGTCCTTCCTTAAGGTCTTTGCTTTCATTTTCTTAACTAATGCCCCTGTTCAACAATAACAAAAAAATAATAAATATAATTTTATTAACATATTAGTATACCTTATACTAACATAAAAATACTAATAAATATAAATTCTGCAGACACAAGGCATGTTTCAGCTACTAGAACTTCAACATACATTATGCAAGATTGTGAAGCTGAAGTTCAAATCTTGAATATCACTCATTTAACTAAAATTCAATGCATAACAATATAGATAAAAAAAGAATCAAGTTGTGCTAAAAGACCTTGTAAGATTGTAAAATTCTTAAGTGCTTTGAGTTTCTCGTTGATCCGGCTTCACCTCCTTTGTCAAAAATAGGCTAAATAGGTAATGGTTTGAGACAAATTTGCAATCGAAACCAAAAACTTCACAAACTACATGCAATAAACTAAGATTATCACACACCTTTTCTGATAAATTGTGGAATTCAGCAGCTCTACTTCTCTTCTAAGAACGAGGTGCCACCGGTTTCAAAGTGTGTCACGAGCTTCACTTCCCTAATGAGAAGCTCCCCAATGATTTACATGTTAGAAATTTGGGCTTCCACATGACTAATTTATTGTGTATGGCTATCTTTCAGTTGTCCAATTAAAGTGATCCAATAAAGATTAAAGTTTGGGCTAAAGTGTATTTAATTGTTATGGAAATAAGTGTAGATACCATAAAGTGATTTTCTATTTGATGAGGGACCGAATAGAAAATAAAGGGGTTTATATTTAATATAAATATAAGCTAGGGTTATGGTCCCCACCCAGACGTCAGAAGAACATTCAATATCTCTGTATTCTCTCGGCAGACTATTGCAAAGAATGTCTCTGCGGCAGACTATTGCAAAGAATGTCTCTGATCGTTTGGAAGATCCATAGCCGCTGCAAAGCAATTCCGCTGTTCAATTCATTATGAATCAAGGTACGCTTCCGCTCTACGGTTTATGCTCCTTCTCCGTCGTTCTCGGTTAATCATCATAGAGAGCTTTATGTAATTGTTCATTCAATTATTCCAACAAGTGGTATCAGAGCCACTCTATTGATGATTCTCTGAGAATTGGGAAAAGGATATTAGGTTTATAATTTGATTGTATTTTGAAATTCAAGGAATTAGTTTTCTTGATATTGGGGTTTTATTCTTAAAGTATATTTATAGCCGCCGTTTAAATTAATTGTTTATAAACAAAAGGAATTGTTTATAATATTTTGAATCAATGTTTCGGTGGTTGTGGAATCTGTTTTCGGTGTACTAGAATTGATTCTTCTTATTTCAATTCATATTTTAAAGAGTTCTAATTATGAATGTTTATGCACACTTACCGAGATTGCATGATTGACCTTGTTGTATAAACATGTTTTGCATAATTGACTTCTTTGGTTTAGGAATTGATATTTCAATTCATGTACACGGCGTAAGGTAAGTCTAATTTGGTTTACGAATTGGTTATTACTTGTGTGCTACGTACTTCAGTTTATGTTGAGAATTTGCAAATTTTGGTGGTCTTGGTTGAGAATTAGGAATTACATGTTCAGATTCTTGGTTAAGTTCATGTATGCGTAAATCTAGTCTTTTGGTTTAGGAAGGATATTTCAGTTTTTTGTTGTTATATCCACGTATACATATCGCCTTGGATGAACTGAGAAATTAAAAAATTCTGCATACGGATGTTTGGTCAAAAGTGTCTGTAACTTGTAAACTGCAAATCTCATAAGGGGAGATTAAGATTTATGTTCTTATTTGCTATGTGAATTCATAAAGTTTAGAGTTTGTGTTTTATGGATTTTTTGGTTGTTTTGATGTTGCTTTTGGATGTGTTTATGTTCGTCGCTTACGATCTTGGGAACATCAAAATTCGGATATTTTGTCGATTTTAGTGAAAATCGGATTTGGAAAAATTTTATGAAATCCCATTAGGAGTCAGCAATTTGCGATTTGCTGGGGAACTATAGGGCTGGCCGTCAGGATTTAGCGACTTGCTGAGTTCGCAAGGTATGCGAACCCAGTGACTCGTTGGCTAGCCACTATATTCCAGACAGTTAACAACGACTTGCTTGCAAGCGTTTGTATTCAGTTTTAAAATTTTAAATTCAATCATTTTGGTGCATCTCATGTTCCTTTATTGATGTGTGTGTATTTTAATGCGAATATTAGTCGGCCCACAGGAAGATTAATATTTGGCACGAGATACACACATACCTTTAGTGATAAATACGTGACAATTATTTAGTTTTCGTGTAAGTAATGTGTGATGCCCATAGGTGGACACTGCTTAACATGATCTTATTGTCAGTGTTTGATCATTATAAAGAGAATACCACTTACAAATTCACATTACTGTCAATGGACTTATTGTGAATGTTGTGCTCGGTACCTCGATATAGTTTACTAATGTTCAAATAGATTAGTCGAAATAAGACGTTGCAACAGTAACCTCTCTTGTCTAGACTTCTTTACTGCGAATGTTAGGACGGTAAGTATGTGTGTATTTTAATGCGGATATTAGTCGGCCCACGGGAAGATTAATATTTGGCACGAGATACACACATACCTGTGGTGATAAATATGTGATGATTATCCAGTTTTCGTGTGAGTAAATGTGAAGCCCACAGGTGGACATTGCTTGACATGATCTTATTGTCAGTATTTGATTACTGCAAAAGGTTGCCACTAGCAAGTTCATATTACTGTCCACAGACTTGATTTGAATGTTGTGCCGGTACCTCGAGATGCTACCATTTTATTTGAATTTTATGATGTGAGCATGACAATTAATTTGGTTTTGTTCTCTATTCAATTGTGATGTCTACTTCTGCAGTTTCTTCCAACATGAACAATATGTTAGTATTGAATGAGTCAAAATTTAAGGATTACAAAGATTATATTTTGATTGCTCTGGATTGCATGGATCTAGATTACGCGCCAAGGATTGAATAACCTACTTTTCCTACGGACAATAGTACTTCTTATCAAAGGAGAAACTACGAGAAGTAGGAATACTCGAATCGTGTAAGTCTACTGATCATTGGGTTTAGCATCCCAGAAGCCTTTCAAGGCACTGCATCTGAGTATATCACTAAAGCCAGTGAATACCTTGCCAAAATTAAGGAACGTTTTGTGAAAAACATTAAGGTTGAGACAAGCGTGCTTGATCTCAATAAAGTATAAGGGCAAGGGCAACATAAGGGAGCACATTCTGAAAATGTCTCACGTTGCTTCACTTAAGCTTGAATTCTAAAGACTTGTTTGCGCATTTGGTGTTGCACATCTGGTCAGTATCTCAAGAAATAAAGTAAAGGGCATTAAGAAAAAGTGTATTGAGAATGCTGCTATGGATAAGGGTTCATCACAAAGGTAACAACATAAGGGACAATGATAGTTGTTTCTTTTGTGGTAGACATGAATATAAAAAGAAGAATTGTGACAAATATCACGCATGACGTACAAAGGAAGTTACAATTCTTGTTTGGTCTGTTCTGAAGTTAATTTGGCTTCAGTCCCTAATGATATTTTGGTGGGTAGTTTCTGGTGCTACTGCTCACATAAGGTTATCAATGCAAGGTTGTCTGAGCTACCGAAAGTCAATTGATGGTGAAAGATACATCTATGTGGGATAAGACAAATCGGTGGAAGTATAGACTATTGGCATTGTAGATTGTTATTAAAGACTGGAATTATTTGGTTTTGAAAGACACTTTATTGTACTGTCTTTTAGACAAAATTTGTTTCTATTTCTGCTTTGGACAAATTTGGTTTCTCTTATTCATTCAGAAATAGTAAAGTTCTTCCTTCAAATAATTCTAGTATTGTGGGCACTATTTCTTAAGTGCATATAACAATCTTTGTATGCTCGATTATGTTACTTCATATTCAGAAGCTTTAAATGTTGAATCAAAAGGGACTAAGCAAATTAAATAATGAAAATTTGGTTAATTTATGACACAGGTGTTTTGGTTATATCTCAAAATAAAGGATTGTGAGACTTGTGTCAGATGTTGTGTTGAATACACTTATCTTTTCAAAACTTGATTTGTGTGTTCAATGTATCGAATGAAAGCAGACCAAACTTAAGAAATTAGGTGCCAATAGAGATATAAATTTTAGAATTGATATATACAGACATTTGTGGTTCATTCACTTCGGTTTCTTGGAATGATCAACAATATTTTATATCATTCATAGGCGAATATTCTTGTTTTGGGCACCTACATTTAATCTAGATACCATAAAGTTTAGGTGCCAATAGAGATATAAATTTTAGAATTGATATATACATACATTTGTGGTTCATTCACTTCGGTTTCTTGGAATGATCAACAATATTTTATATCATTCATAGGCGAATATTCTTGTTTTGGGCACCTACATTTAATCTATTAAAAGTCTGGAGCTTTAGACAAGTTCAAAATATTCAGGGCTGATGTTGAGCTCCAACTCAACAAAGGCATTAAGAAAGTCAAATCTGGTTGTTGTTGCGAATACTACGACAGAAATGACTGCCCAGGTGAACAATGTCAAAGACCTTTTGCCTTCTATTTTGAAGAGTGTGGGATCGTCCTTTGTACACCATGACGGGATCGCCTTGCATGAGTGGTGTAGCTAAAAGACGAAATAAAACTCTTACAGATATGTGAAGGAGTATGATTTATCATTCTTCCTTGTCGCATTCGCTTTAGGGAGAGGCATTAAAAGTTGTAGCATATATTCTCACTTTGGTCTTCTAGAGAAAATTTAGGGGTTTTTTAATTTTATGATCTCACAAAAGGAACTAATTTTGGGATGAGAAATATAGTATTCCTTGAGGATGTTGTATTTGGGGGAAGAATGTGTTAAGGAGCATTACTTTTGAGGAGGAGTCTGTATAGACACCTACTACTGCTTCTGACAATGATCAGGTATCGATTACTATCATTGAAGAAGAAGCATATCAAGAACCTCAAGATGATATTGTTGTAAACATTCAATCTCATGCGGATGATATCATTTAAAGTCAATCTCAACAACCTCAATTAAGACTCTCGTCAATGGTACCACAAATTTTATGAAGTAATTCTTTCATTTGGAATCAGAAAGAATGCTATTGATGGTTGTGTGTATCACAAGTTCAGTGGGAGCAAATGCATCTTCTTTTGTATTTGAAATCGAAAGAAATAATTTTCGATTGTCACAGAAGGGATATAGTGAAAAGGTGCCTAAAGTATTTGAGATGCAAAATTGCAAATAAAGAAATACCCCTATGACTAAAGGAGACAAACCTAGTCTCATTCAGTGTCCTAAGATAAATCTTGAGATTTAGAAAATGCAGAAGGTTCCATATGCTTCGGTGATTGAGAGCCTAATGTGTGCTCAAGTGTGTATTAGACCCAATTTGGTTTTAATTGTTTATATGTTGGGAAGATATTTCAATAACCCGATATAGATCATTAGGAAGCAGCAAAATGGGTTATGAGATATTTATAGAGAACTAAGCATTACATGCTCACATACAGAAAATCAGATCATTTGGAGAGATCTTTAGGCATTTTGATTCTGATTTTGTTAGATGCCAATACAGTAAAGGATCCATTTTAGGTTACGTATGTCTGTTGGCTGTAGAGCCATTTCGTGGAGAAGTGTTGAGCAAACACTTGTAGCTACTTCTGCCATGATAACAGAATTCGTAACTTGTTTTGGGGCATCTAGTTAATGAATATGACTGTGAAATTTTGTCACTAGGCTGCATACTGTTAAGGTAATGAAAGACCACTTAAATTATGTTGTGACAATAACTCTGCAGTATTATATTCTAAAACAATAGGAGCTTCCTGATTGTTAAATAAAGAGTTCGGAATGGACAAATACATATAGAGCATAAGGGAACGGATTTGATGATGACAAATCCGCTCATCAAGGGACTATCACCCAAGGTCTTTCATGGGCACGTAGCTCAAATGGGTGTTATGTTGTTTAAGGGTACTTCCGTTCAGTGGGAGTAGTTTTGGTTATTGCTCTATATTGTATTTTGAACATGAAGTTATAAACTCATGTTATTCTCTGCAGAATTAAAGTATTATGTTTTGTCCATTATTTTTGGTTTGATCTCACTTTGGGAGGACCAGTTGGAAATAGGCATGTATGATCACCTTGTATGAAATTTTCATGCTACACTCCATAATTGATCTGTTGTTGATTATATTTGCATATGTGATTACTGATGGGTTTAATCATGAAAAAATATGGTGACTGCCCCTTTAGTCCTATGTCGATATGGTTGATAATAAGATTGTTCGGAAATACACTATGTGATAGCACTTTTGAGCGCTCATTCGGTTTGTACACATTTATTTGGTGTCATGTGTTGCCCAAGTGGGAGATTGTTAGAAATTTGGGCTTCCACATGACTAATTTAATGTGTATGGCTATCTTTCAGTTGTCCAATTAAAGTGATCCAATAAAGATTAAAGTTTGGGCTAAAGTGTATTTAATTGTTATGGAAATAAGTGTAGATACCATAAAGTGATTTTCTATTTGATGAGGGACCGAATAGAAAATAAAGGGGTTTATATTTAATATAAATATAAGCTAGGGTTATGGTCCCCAGACGTCAGAAGAACATTCAATATATCTCTGTATTCTCTCGGCAGACTATTGCAAAGAATGTCTCTGATCGTTTGGAAGATCCATAGCCGCTGCAAAGCAATTCCGCTGTTCAATTCATTATGAATCAAGGTACGCTTCCGCTCTACGGTTTATGCTCCTTCTTCGTCGTTCTCGGTTAATCATCATAGAGAGCTTTATGTAATTGTTCATTCAATTATTCCAACATTACATAAATCGATATTATCAATAAAACTATTAAATCATCTCATGAAGGGGAGGGGAAAGCCGGTGTATGGCAGAAATTATGCAGTTAGCACCATATGATCTTTCCGGAAGTTCTACATAGAGGAATCAATTATCAGACATGGAATTAATAACATAATTTTAAAAATTAATGGGGATGAACAATCATCACCTGGAAGCATTACATTTCCCCCACACCTCCACACACAGCATAGTGCAGAGTGGATGAGACATTATCAAAGTGGCAAGGCATATGTAGTGTACCTCTTCGCATTCCTGCTTGCTCGATTATGCCTTTGAAGTTAGGTATAAGTTCTTGTAAAGCAAGCATTTTCTGATTGATCCTATCTCTTCGCCTCTGTCATGGAACTACCATTATCAATAGAAAAGAAAGCAAAATAGCAACTAATGTATGTTCATAACTAAAGTATTCTCTTTCTTAAGCCCAATAGTTCTACGCATACATAGCTAACACAACATTTCTACGAAATACTACAAAATATTAACTAGTCTCTCAAATATTTCTCAACTAACTAAATTTCAATACTCATCTATATTTATAGTCATAATAATTCTTGATCTTCATACTATACTACAATTTCTACAATGCTAGGTTGCAGTTTTTCGGGCGTTACAAGTTCATGTAGTGTAAGAATTAGAGAGATGTTTGAAATGTATATGTTCGACCACAAAATACTTCGTCTTTGATTATTATTTCGCTAAATTATCATTTTTTTCTAGATATATATATCCTTGAAATTCATACCTTAAAATTCGCAACACAACATTCTCTTAGTATTTCTGTGAATATTATTAATAAAAAGAAAATTCTTGAAATAATGGTGAAATCGCAAGTCTATCTCTTGATATTTTTTTAATTTTATATCTTAAAATTCGCAACACAATATTCTCTTAGTATATCTATGAATATTATTAATAACAAGTGCAGAGTAACAAGTGCCATGAACATGGACATATAACATATACTTAGATTGAATTATTGGATCAAATTTGGCAGTGCCTATTGCCTAAATATAGAATACTAGTCTTACATAAGCACTAATGTTGCCAATAACTTATTTTGTTATTGCTTTGTTTGACAAAATGCGTTTGATGAAAAAAATATCATTGTAAACATGTCTAATTGTAGTAGTATTTAATAATGAATAACCGAATTTCAAATTCAACGCATACATGTAAATAGTACTAATACATGAAAATGGAGAGCAAATAGCATTATAATTTATAAATAGTAGTGCATTCCCATAGATTGAAACACAGCAAATCAAAACAGAAACATAATTAAAGATTTGGTGGTAGCAAAGCAATGGGTTACAAGCAATCCCCGGCCTTGATTGTGGTGGCTCTCCTCCTCTTGGCCACCGCGACTCCCCTCACCTACGGCCAAACATTACTGCTGAATCCTACTGGCTTCGTCACTGGTTCAATCTGCTGCAATCCCAGCGGAAACTGCCCCCCGGGGCGGAAGGAATCCCAGGAGTAGTGGTGAGGCTTAACTGCACCACTCTCTCGGGAAACGTGGCGACGCTTGCCCAGGGCGTCACCAACTCCACTGGTGTTTTTAACCTCACTTTGCCAAATTTACTTGGCTCTTTAGGCCCTCTCATCACCACAATCCCACAATGTAACGTCTTCGCTAACCTTCCTCTCGAGTCCACAGACTGCCCCGTCGTCCACACCGTCGGTCGCACCCTTACCGGCAGTCCCGTTCTTCTGAGCGCCTACTATAACTCGTTGTTCAGTCCGATTTATAATTTTCTTGTGCCGGTGTTTAACGTCGTGAGCATCAGTTAAGGGGTGGTATATAACATATCATCCTTAAAAGTCTTCTCCATTTATGCACCAACTAATAAAATAAAATGTATGTAGATAAACAAGCACTAAGCATGCTTATATGCATGCATATAATATTATAGCTCGTTTTGATGCTTCATTTTGTATATGTTTAAGTCCTATGATAAATCAATCATGGAGAAGATCATTTGTATATGCTTTTTGATTTACAAACAACTACAATGAATTGCATGCAAAACTTATTATTTGGATGTGAAACTGCGAAAGCATTGAAGACCATAATTCAACAATCCAAATAAAAGTTGAAAGCTTATAGGAATTCCGAAAATATGCAGATACATATTCGAGGAGGCATTAACAGATTTATAGGTACTACTGTACCACCTAATTACGTGCATCTAAATCTCATAAGATCTCCAAGATTAAGTATGTATAGCTTGAGGAGATTTTGAGACGCGTGAGCCCAAGATTTTTTAGGGAGCGTGTAAGTAAGGAGACCGCACATTCCAAAGACTTGTGTTTATACGTGGGAATTGGGATAGTCGTGTGTTGAGTGTAGAGGGCTATGCATGAAATTAATCTCACATCAAGTACCGTATTGCAATGACAAGAGTTCCATGAGTATAGAAGGCATTTTTTTTTAGTGAACTACAAAAATGGTCCCTGGACTATGGGTTTATCTCGCCCATAGTCCCTGGACTTTAAAAATATCGTCAGTAGTCCCTGGACTAAGAATTTATCTCGAAATTGGTCCTTTTGGCTTTTTTTGGTACGAAAATACCCTTTGATATTGTTTTGGGGGGTTTTGGGCAATTTGGTCTTTTTACACTTTTAACATTTTAAATCTGATATTATTTTAGTTATGTACTGACTTTGATATTATTTCAAAATTATCATTCTTCTTCCATTTTGTTATCCTTCACTGAATTTGTTTTTTTTTTTTTTCAATATTAGATTTAATTTTATAAAATTAAATTTAATATTTAGATTTTTAAATATCAATAATTTTTTTTAATGAAAACTATTAATTCATGGACACTATAAATATTGATTAAAACTATTAATTTTTTTATTTAATATAATATTCAATTGAATTGAAGAAGTACAGAAAAATAATATTAATCATGATGGAAAAATAAGAGTTATTCTATTTAGCCTCCGTTCGGTTGTTATAATTGCTTGTGATTAAATATTATGAAGTTGACTAAAAATTTGATCCTACTTAAAATTTTATATAGGAGTATTTTTGTTGAAATTTTCTAGTAAATTTTGATTGTTTTCAAATTAATAAACGAAAATTATATTAGTCTTACATTAGATGCATATTTATTTCAGAATAAATTGTGTTATATAATCTATTTATGATTAAAACTAAGGCGTTGTCATACCTTATTGATTACATAGTACTATACACTATCAAATACTCCCTCCGTCCACGATTAAGTGTCCCATTTATAAATGGTGCGGGTTTTAAGAAATGTAAAGAAAAGTGAGTGGAAGAAAGTTAGTGGAATAAGGGTCCCACTTGTATAGATTAGTTTTAAATGATATGTGAGTGGAATGAGTTAGTAGAATGTGGGGTCTCTTTACCATTTATGGTAACTATGAACCGGGACTCTTATTCGTGGACGGACTAAAATGGAAAAATGGGACTCTTATTCGTGGACGGGGGGAGTATTGATTATAACTATTAATTTTTGCTATTTAATAATTTTTATAATTAAAAATTTTTATTGATATTTAAAAATTAAAATTTAAAATTTTGTAAAATTAAATCTAATATTGAAATAAAGAAACAAAGTGAAGGATGACAAAAGGGAAAAAGGATGATAAATTTTAGGGGTGAGCAAAATAACCGAAAACCGAATATCCGAACCGAACCAAACCGAAATTTTGAAATTCGGTTCGGTTTTTTCGGTTTATCGGTTCGGTTCGGTTTTAAAAATATAAAAATTTCGGTTTTTCGGTTCGGTTTGGTTTGGGCGAAAAAAAAAACCGAAAAACCGAAAAACCGAATTATATTTTAAATATATTATTATATATTTTTATCCTATTAATTTAGTATATTATATCACATATATAATATATATTCTTCTAATATATTTTTATATAATAAATATTATATATATTATATTAATTTTATATTATATATATTTATATTCTATTAGTATATATAAAATAAAATAAATTAGGTATATTAAAATATACTATTTTTTTTCGGTTTTTCGGTTTTGTTTTGAAATTTCGGTTTTTTCGGTTTGGTTCGGTTTTTTAAGTTCGGTTTTCGGTTTTTCGGTTTTTCGGTTCAGTTCGGTTTCAATTTTATCCTAAATTCGGTTTTTCGGGTTCGGTTCGGTTTGGGCGAAAAACCGAACCTAAACCCGAATGCACACCCCTAATAAATTTGAAATAATATCAAACTTAGTATATAACTAAAACAATATCAGATTTAAAATGTTAAAAGTGTAAAAAGACCAAATTGTCCAAACCTCCCAAAATAATATCAAAGGGTATTTTCGTACCAAAAAAAGCCAAAAGGACCAATTTTGAGATAAACCCTTAGTCCAGGGACTACTGGCGATATTTTTAAAATCCACGGACTATAGGCGAGATAAACCCATAGTCCAGGGACCATTTTTGTAGTTCACTCTTTTTTTTTTGTTTTTAAGGCAGTGTTAAAAAAACACAATACTTAATTGCATCATGTTTGGTGTTCAATTTGCTTATTTTACTCACATAAAATTCACAACTAGAATATGATGGATTTAGTTAAATCTGGAGTAATATTAGTATTCGGATAAAGGTTTAAAGTTCTATTCAAATAACGACAACGACGACAACGAATTGACAATAATAATAATAATAATAATAATAATAATAATAATAATAATAATAATAATAATAATAATAATAATAATAATAATAATAATAATAATAACAATAATAATAATAATAATAATAATAATAATAATAATAATAATAATAATAATAATAATAATAATAATAATAATAATAATAATAATAATAATAATAATAATAATAATAATAATAATAATAATAATAATAATAATAATAATAATAATAATAATCTTTAGATATTTTACAAAAAATATGCTACTCCAATAAAAGTCAAAATAAGATAAAAAGCTGGCATGTTACAAGAATAGACAAATAAAATGGAAAGGATCAGCTCTGCAGAATGCCACTAGGGTGACTAGGCCATATTTGTTTTTGCACAGGCTTCAGAATTTCTTCAATCTCTAGTAATAGTTCATTTATCAAGAAAATGAATTGTATATATTGTAAAACAGTTGAATTCATTAACAAAATGTTTAACAAACAAGCAATAGCTCGCTATACACTCAATGTACCAACTAAAACAAGACTAGCAATATATCTGAAACTAAAAAATTATACTCTTTCATTTGTGATAAAGAGAAAAAGAAGTAAAACACTATGCTTCACAGAAGATTATGATAAAGGTACTAAGTCAGGATTTACCAACTACCACGCTTTACAGAAGATTGCACAAAAGTACTAGTCTGGATTTACATAGTCTATGTATATATACACACACACATATATGTATCATACATAAGTATATATAACTATGATCACATAATCATGTTTTAGTAGCTAAGTGTGGTATCATTCAATTGTAGGGAGAGCTTTTAAGCGAGCTTTTTTCTTACCTAGTCCAAGCTTCAAATGAGCTTTGTGGTGCAACTTGGATTGTTGATGGTGTTGCAGCACTTTCCACCAGTGAGACTTCTTCACTGTCCTCTTCTGCCCAAACTCACTCGTACCTTTCTCTCGTTTCGGCTTCTTTGAGTGTCGTACGTGCCTCACCAGACCTCCCATCAGCCCACCGAAATTACTCTTCTGCCTTTTCTCACCAGTCTTGGATTTTCCAATCTTTTCAACAGCCTTTGCTCCTCCATGCGCGTCATCATGTCTTTTAGGGCTTGCGGCTTTCCCTTTGTGCTTGTCTAAGGAGGAGCTACGGCTCATATTTGTGTCATCTTTAGTATGACCACCGCGATTATGGTGGTGGTGGTGGTGATGATGATGGTGGTGGTGGTGGTGGAAGACTAGCGCCAGCTTATCTTTCAGCCTCTTCAGTATCCCAGTTTGCTTTTTAAGGGTCGCGCCAGCCTTCCCGACCTTGCTTGGGCCTGATTTCTTTGTTGTAGAGCGCTTGGCCGTTGCATTGCTTCGGATTGGCTGTTCAGACGATGAGTACTCCTCGTTTCTACTGCTGCTACTGGCAGTCGATTCACTAGCTCCCTCTCTGCTAGATGAGGAGTAAACATCTTCCTCACTGGCACTTCCATGTGACAGAGGGGAATCCCAACTTTCACTGCTTTTACTCGAAGTAACATACTGAGGCTCTCTACTTCCATCTGTCACCGAATAATCTTCACTATTGCTATCACGACTGCTTGTTTGCTGACTGCTCGAGCTGGAGTACGAGTCAGTAGCTGTATCGACTGATTCTTTATTCTGCAAAGAAGTCCTTCCTCCAGCTGTGTAGTGCCTGTTCTTTCCAACACCAGCCTTTTCCCGTGCATCCGACTGATTTCCATGGAAGCCTGAGCTCGGTAAAAGGCGAGTCACTTTCTTATTTGTGACAGGTGGATGGTTTTTTGGATTCGCGAAGCTGACAAATGGCTTGCTTTCTTTGTCCTCCACGACAGTTCGGCTTTGACAAATACTCTCAATGTTAGAAGCAGAAGAAGTGGCTGGCCAACAAGGGGTAACATAGGATGTCTGATTCGGAATTAGTGTAACACCACCAGGAACATAACCATTGGAACTCACTATCAAGTTCCCTGGCTCGATTGTCTCCACAAAGGCATTCAGATTCTGAACATAAATCTTATTTACTTTCTCTGTCGGAAACCTGAATCTGTCGGTCGACTCTTCTGATAGGTCTAAGACTTCAGTGTACGGAACTGGTTCATTCTGGATGATTTTGTTTTTTGATTGCTTCAACACAGCCTTAGTAGGCTGAGCCGTCTTGTACCTTTGAATCGAGGAGAAATGTGGCTGGTTTCCCTCTTCTGCTGACATTCTAGACAGTTGATGCATTGGATAAACGAAATCGTCCATATCCCTTTGGCCTGAAATTTCAGACACGGTCGTTAGATTCTCAAGTAAGAAATTTCAGACAACAGATTATTTCTGGTCATCAGATTCTCACCTAAACTCGTTCCAATGCTTGGAACTGCATCATATTTTGTCACAGTTGACTCTGTTTCTCGAACGCGAGTCTGCAGTTGAGAAGAAGAAGACGTCTTCTCATACAAGTCCAAGTGATCTGCTCCCATATGCAATGCGGACATACATGATTCAATCTGTTTGATTGCTTTGGAGGCTTCTTGAGATAAGCAGTCAGGTACATCAGCTTTACTTATGGTTTGCATATTAGAATGGCTCATTTTTGAGATGTCAGTTTCCATTCTATTAGATGAATCTGCATCTCCAACTACGTTCAAATCGGACGGCCTCTGCCTCCGCTTCTCATATTTTGAGTCATCCGACACGCGAATTGATAACCATCCAACTTCTTTCTCACGGTTCTCAACATTATCCTGCCGATGCTGATGATCAGCGTATGTGTTTGAGTTCTGAGTCAGTTCATGAAAATGAGTCTCCCCTGTGGATCCAAGTTGTTTGACAGTGTTCCTTTGACAAACCCTGCAACGTTTCTGCCCAATTGAAGGCACTCTACGAATTGAGTGTTCCGTAGCACCTGCTTGACTCCAGTCAGGAGTATTTCTGCCATTAAAACTTTGATCACCTTCTGCGGCTAATGACAATCTTGAACGTGAAGTAGGTCGTTCCTCAGAGGATGTCTCATCTAGTTGCTGAAGCCGAACAGGTGAAAGTGCCCCTGATGTTTCGGCTTGACCTGCAATGACCTGTAGCAGCACTTGATCAGAGAACTAGTTTGATATGTTTACAGGGATAAACTGAACAGATCCTTACATTTGGACCTAAACATAAAAGAGAAAGTGAGCATACATACTTCTGAATGTGTCTTGAGGACTCTCTTAGTCGCCAAATCCAAAAGATTCTTTAAGATAACCCGCGAATGCGAATCTAGCTGTCCAAATGACAAAAGATAGTCAAGCCTCCATACACATGGAAAGATTATCCTGAATGAATGAAGAAGGCAAACTCTGAAAACCACCTAAGACCCTTGTGTTTTTACTTGTATGCAAGCAGCTACATTTTCTTACCAGGTACACAGAAACACTACTAAAATAAGTACAAAAAACTAAACTACTCCATTTTTAACAGCCTTAAAACTAAACTACTCCATTTTTAACAGCTTCAAGTTCACTTCAAGCTGGCCTATTATTACCGGAAAAACAAAAGGATATAGAACAAAAAGTACCTACAAAGAAAGAATGTAAACATATGTATACACAATTTGATTCGGCAAAAGCAGTCATAATCTGAAATTAGAGATAACATGAGCAGGATAATCTCAATAAGCATAACACAGTACCGAATCAGAGCCAGGGTCTGATGCTTCGCCTTCATCTTTTTGGAGAAGGCCGTAGAGACTTTTAAGGGCATGGAGATCTGATTGGATGTCCTTCCCATCCATTACCTTCTAAAAAATTTTGCCTAATATCACCAAGTTCAACAATAAACACATAGTTAATGAGCATATTATATTTCTGGAAAACACAACAGAATGCGAGTATTCGCTCAAACTACGTACTAAAGCATGCGTCTAGCGACAAAAAAGGGGGAAAATGAACTACATATCTAAAGATAATCCCCACGAAAAATGTTGGCACTGTAATTCAGCAAGTATTTCACCATTCACACCGAACAATTACTAAATAAATGTATCAGTGCTCAAACCCACACAAGTATTGGATAGCCTCAATGTCTGCATCAATTTAACAATCAAAGCATCATTTCTAGCAGCGGGCCAATCATCGATCAAAACGACGATTTGGGGATGCGCAAAGGGAAATCAAATTGTGAATGAAACTTCGAAATTAAGACGACATATTCCAGTTTCAAGGTCTCAAGCAAATCCTCACTCAATTTATAACGAAATTACAAATCAAAATCGCATATAATCGCAAAGGCACATAAAATAACACCGGAGATATTGAAGGATACCTTCAAGTACACTGATACTATTGCGTTCGCCAGTACGAGAGGGATCGGATGGGGGAGGCGAAGACGGAAGCGCAGTAAGAGAGGCGGCGTTGGAAGCGCGGCGGCGGAGACGGCGATCGGCGACGTCGATCAGAGTGAGAGGGTGGCGGGTATCGGATTCAAAAAGGGAGGGAGAATATTTAAAATATTATTTATATTTCAGAAAATAAATATCGGATTCAAAATAATTGATATCCTGAGCGCTCATTTCAAAATGGGAAATTGGTCTCTAGAACCATGAACTTTGCCTAAAATTTGGTATTTCCCATGAACTTTGAAATTGGTATATAATATCACAAACTTTGCATTTTATTTGGTATTTTCCACGGCATATTTATTACTATATTTGACTAACTTACGAGGCTTTTATCATACTTGACACAATTAAATCATCGTGGTTTTCAACGTGACTTTTTATGCTACATGTTATGAACTTAAAAAGTGATTTCAAATATTATAAAACATATCACGGTTGCCTATGTTAAATAAGATTTTGATGAATATATCTTATTTGAGTGAGTTCGGGAAATACCAAACAAAATGCAAAGTTCGTGATATTATATACCAATTTCAAAGTTCATGGGAAATACCAAATTTTAGGCAAAGTTCATGATTTTAGAGACCAATTTCCCTTTCAAAATCTAAAACTGCAGAATTTCAGATTGAGAAAAAGATTAAAAATATATAGAGAAATGTTGAGCTGGGCGACACTATGTGGGCGTAAGGTGAGCGACTGCTGACGTGTTCAATGAACTTTATTTATTTACTGAATTTTCCTTAAATATTCTCTCTCTTTAGTAGTATATTTTATTGTAGTGGGCCTTCAATTCTCTCTCTCTCTCTCACACACATTCTTCTTCTCCATACGAGTGACCAGTGAGTGTTTTTTCACCATGGAATCAATGCTTTGCTTCCTGGATTTAACGACCGTCAAATATTCCTAATCAATTGGAAACCAAATACTTTTATGCAGTTAATTTTCACAAGTTTCTACTTAAGTAATCATAAAATTTCTTTAAAACCAGATAACTTTTGCAATTTTATTTTATAAAAATTGCGCTTTGTAAAGAGACATCCATGGTCATCTCCATTTGAACTCGTTTCTTTCCCTTCGACAACCAAAATCAAATTTTTGCAATCATGTCGATGATAATAATAGCCCATTGTTCAATCTTAAGATTGAGGATATAATTTTCAATAAATTCAAAAAAAAGTATAATTTGCATATAAGAAGGTGGGTAGGAAGGGGATAGTGAAGATGACTACCAGACTTTTGCAGGAGTCTATCAAAAGCCAAAAATTACATGGTCCTAATTGCCTATAAAATCATATAATAACAAGCAAAATATACTTTTTAGTATTGCTTCATTTGAAGATCTGTGGAGCTATCACTCGTATGGTTGAAGAAGAAGAATAGCGTGTGAGAGAGAAAATTGAAGGCCCCACTACAATAAAATAAAGAGAGAATATTTAAGGAAATTCATTAAACAAATGAAAGTTTATTGAACACATCAGCAGTCGCTCACCTCACGCCCACATAGTGTCGCCCAACCGAACATTTATATATATATATATATATATATATATATATATATATATATATATATATATATTGTGAAAAGCTCACGAGTCGCTATTTTTGAGTGCTAGCAAATCAAATCTCATTAATTTAAAGTATTATTTATATTTACTGTTTAAAAATTTATATACGTCTCTACCAAAGGCCCATTTCAAATTTATAGTCCAAATCCAGTAATCAATAACTATTTCTTTCATAATAGAGCCCAATAATAGTTACTACTAAGAAATATAATTCTCGATATTAATTAACTAATCAATATAGTAAAGGATGATTACATTTAAATTATATCCGTCCATGAAATACTATTCAAGTTTAACTTGGGCTCGGTGCGGATTTTAAGAAATGTGAAGAAAAGCGAGTTGAAATAGTTAATGGAATAAAAGTCTCATATTTATATATTAGTTTTATAATAAAATATGAGTATAAAGAGTTTGTAGAAAGTGTGATCTGTTTACCAAAAATAATAAAAAAGGAGAAGTGGACAATTTTTTATGGACGAATCAAAATAGCAAAACTGGATAATATTCACGGACGGAGGGAGTATAAATTTGACGACTTATGCTTCCATAACTATTAAAATCGATAAAACAATTATTTTTCAATATTATGCAATTATCCACGATGTTCAAAATATTAATTTATATTATTAAATATGATGTGACTGAAAGATAACATTATTATATTTTCATTGTATAGCCAAAACTACGTAATTTTATTGCGACAATGATTTTGCCTCGTTAGTTTTGATTTGGACTATTAAGGACAATCGTAAAACATTGAAAAGTTATGGAATCAACTTAAAGTCAATGAAAATTTATAATTAAATGCCAATTATCCCATAAAACAATAAAATGGGGGTTATTTATTCGCTAACAAAATACACTACCTAATTTTATTAAAACGTGTACACTAGAGTTTGGATCAATAAAATTCACTATATGAAATAAAAATTCATTATATGAAACAAAATAACCAATGTGAACTATTATATGAAGATATACATGACCATTATTGATGTCTGTTCTTTTCAAAGTATATATGATGACAATAATATATTTGACTGCCTACAATGAGATGTATTTTCTACGGTCACAATGTAAAATAACAATTACTATATCACTATATAATCTAGAAAACTACAAAACAATGATGCAGAGTGGTAAATATACAAAATTATCTAATCAGCCGATTATTTCCCAAAAATTAAAACTTTCATCATAAGACATAAATAGATACGTCGTTGTAGCATCTTCTAGAACATGAATTATATATACGAGTACTACTTAGTAGTATAGTTTAATTATAAAAAAAATCGTCATAGTGACTTCAAGTGTGCGTAACAGTGTAAGGCTAAACTAATATACTAATAACATTTATCCAAATTTTACTAAACAAATCGTAATTAAAATAATTATAAAGCACATTTTGTTCATTACAAAAAATTATTTACTACTTTCGTTAATGTCTTCAACGTTTGACTATATGCCAATGGCCGCATTTCCACTCACATTCACACATATTAATTAATATTCAACTAAATAAAAAAATTGTTTAACTTGATTTTCAAATCAAGTAATCGTGCTTTAATAAATACATGGACAGTGATATCTCAACATAATAATAATTGTATTACGAATTAAAAAATTCACAATTCTTTAATTTTTTACATCAAGATCTGTAAGCAATTTGAATTCGTCGAGTCAATTTCTTGGGATTAAGACATAGTTAAATATAGGAGTCATTATTAATTAATTATCAATCTATTTGGATTTTGAAAACGACAAAGCTTTGTCTCTATTGATAGCTTAAGACATTTGATTAGCATTAGCATAATTCACGAGATATTGCAAAATAATAGGGACTTTTATTACTCTTTTTTATAAGTTTTATAATAGAGCGTTGGATTTTGAAAACGACAAGACTCTGTCTCTTTATAGATAGCCAAAGACATTTGATTAGCATAATTCACAAGATAATTGCAAAATAATAGGGATCGACTTCTAATATTCATTTTAAAATAAAATTAAAAATTATTATTAGATTATGCAGTAAAGAAGACATTCTGTTGTCTACAGATGGAACATTTATTTTGTCTGCACATATATGGTAGCATATTCATTATATTCTTAGTTTGTTTATTATTCGATATATGTTTTTCAGGTCTATTTTTACACTTTTTATTTTTTATAGAATCTTTAAATTTATCCAAATTTTATGTAAATTCTTATACAAATATTCTTGGTAATGAAATGATAATTTACCTAATAATTGTATTTTTGAATAACTTTTAGTTTAGTTCCGGCCACTAGTGCCTTGTGATTTAATATAATTGTAAAATTAGGTGATGACTATTTCTTACCAATAATTCAATCACACAATTTGCAAATTGTAGAATTAAAGTATTAAACTGTCGCAATAAACACATAACATTGGATATGACGTATTAACCCCAAATGGATCCTTCAAGATTTGGTAATTAATCTATACTGATAATCTAATTAACTTTTGTTTGAGAAAAAAAAAATCTAATTAGTTAACTTTTTTACTAAATACAGTATATAAATAAATTGTAGAAAAAGAAGAAGAAATCATTATTTAATAACCTTTTCTATACTAATGTTAGATAAAAAAAAAAATACTGCAATATTGCCATGCTAATTAATCAATCACATCATGTTCATTATCTTTGTTAATTAATTTGTTTATTTTTGCGTGTATGCTTGTTGATTGTGATTGTGCTGGTCTCTTTAAAGGTATATTCAACTACCTCTTATAAATTAATCTGTATTATTAATTAAGTTGCATAAGCTTTCACACTATATACATCTATAATTAGGAGCCAATGTATTTTTTTCTAATTAATCCAACAATTTTATAATCTACCAATTGACAATGCCTAGACCAATCAACGTGAACTATAGAATAAGTATATTGGTCGAGTAATTTGGACGATCAACATGCATCTATTTTAATTATGGGTTAGTTAGGGTTTTAATTAAAATTTTATAATTAAATTACTAATTAAAATTAATTAGTACAAATATGCCATGCATTCGAACGCATAGTGACTCTTAGTTCCCCAACATTTTTTGAGTTCTTAATATATGACAACATCATATCTAACATAGTACTCCCTCCGTTCCAGTCAAGATGATTCATTTTTTTACATGTGTTCTGGGAAAATGATAATAATAAATAGAGAAAATGGAGAAAAAGTAAAATAAGAGAAAAAATAAAGAGGAGAATTTATTCTATATTATTCTCTCTCTTACTTTAATTTATCTTCGCTTTAACTATTTATTTTTATTTGTTCAAAACAAATGCAAAAAAGAAATGGGTCATATAACTTACAGAGGGATTAGTTTCTACAAAACTATCTCTTCCAATTTCATACTCCCTCCGTCCCGGATAATTCGTTTCAGTTTTCCATTTTTACCATTTTTGGTAGAAGACCTCATATTCCACTAACTCATTCCTACTCACATTTTATTATAAACTAATATATAAAGGTAGGACTCACATTTCACTAACTTTTTCAACCCACTTTTCATTACAATTCTTAAAACCCATGTTCGATCAAAGTGACCCGAATTATCCAGGACGGAAGTAGTATCTTCCAATTTCTCGCATTTCATATTTTGAATTGATTGTAAGTTACTGTAGTATGTTCCCAATTTCCAGTTCGGGTCCCTGCCCGTCTCATCATATGCCACTATAAATTTCACTATTATCAAATGTATAAAAACGTTTTATCAATAAAAATATTATATATGTATAGGAGAGAGATCAAGTGATATGATAAATATTTGTGAGAACTGAGAATTAAACATAAATACGAATTATGAATATCAGCTAACGCATGGCAATTCATTGTAGCAAAAAAGGCGATTGCGTTGCTTTGGCGGCCCCCACACTCCGGTCCGACATATGTGAGGGGGTTAACTCAGGGTACGCAGTAGTCCGTTAAGGGAAAGACCTTAACCCACTGGCTGCCAGAAGCTCATCTCCCAAAGCTTCACACTTGTGCCTAAGAGATGGAAGCAACTACACGACAGCAATGGAATTTGAACCCAGACTCATTGCAGCAAGATCTACCACTCCGTTGCCAACTGCGCTACGCCCCTGCGGGCAACGCATGGCAATTTATTGCATAAGAAATCAACGAATAAGTACACATTATTTGAGAATTTGTTATGCGTGAACTTTATAGTGTTATGCACATGTAATTTGTATTAATGGGTTCTCGATTATCATGCATAATTCTGACTGGTATTGGCATTTGGCGGTGAACAAATTGTTTGGATTCATGCATTCTAAATTCTAAGTTTCAACTTTTATTATTTTCATTATAGTTTGCAGGATGCATATAGTTTTTGCGTGGCAATTAAAAGTTTATTAGAAGTATATCCAAACAATTACAAGGGGACGTTTACATTGAGAATAGTCTAGATTGATAAAAACAGTATTAGTTAAATCTATTATAGTACTATTTACTATTTAGATGGATTAATTGAAATTTTGTGATATTCAAAGACATTTGATAATTTCTATCATTTGAGCTAGTTTTACTTTATTCATGTCCTTTGAATTAGTAAATTTATTAGAAATAAACCCCAGTGATAGAGCTAAATTTTAACACTCAATCATCTATAGTGTCAATCATAAAATTTTGTGTATTTAGTGCATAACACAGTAAAATTTTGAATTTGATTACAAAAAATATCTTCCACGAATTGGTCATGATTGTATCTGAAATGCAGATTATTAATCTTTATGTAACATGTTTCTAATTCTAACTATGAAACAACAAATTGTGAAACACATAGCTAGATATCATTACTGAACAAAACAAGTGATGATAACATTTTACATAGCATAAAGAGACCAAATCAAGAACAAAGATTCTCAAAAGTCTCAAAAAACACAACCACCTTAACTTCCTGTCTCTCACCATCCACCAAAATGAAAACCCTAGCTAACTAGGCTATGAGGTAGTTACAACAGAAGGGTATGTATCTATAGAAACATGGCCAAAACTATTTTTGGAACCATGAAAAAAACACCAACTCATGAGAGAGTTGGGAAAAAAGAAAACCCTTCTTCAAAATAAACCCCATAACAAAACTCTAGAGGTGATGATCGATGCCATCAAAAATGGTGGATAGCTACTCAACAGGAAAATCAAGTAAAAAGACTATATAGATATAGAAATATCGTCAGCGTGCCATCAACAACTTGCATTCCTTCATACGATAGCACTGCGTAGACTCTTCACCAGTTCCTTCATGTTCACACTGGACCTGCCATCCTTCTGTAAATAAACCAACATATCAGTATAAAGAGAGAACTGACTATTTCACTATTATTCTCCTAAACTATTCCAATCATCAATTGATCATAATATGGACTAATTAGACTGAAACTTTAACCGAGCCAACAGTATATCTAGGAGAGTGGTTTTAAAATGGATTTCTAACATAGTATCAGACTGGATCGTCGACTGTGTGCTGAAACTTTAATAAGGTCAACAATATATCTGAACAGGTTCGAAGGGTTTGAGGGAGGGTGTACTGGCTAATGAAAAAAGCAAACAATATCCGACATCGGTGTATACCTGTGCAATTATTGTTATGCTGAGGGAAGAATCTCCGAAAGTCATGGCGCTGCTGTTGACAACTGACAAATGGAGCTTCTCAATCTCTGCAACGATTTTCTCCAAAACCCCTTTCCTCTTCTCGCAGTGGATGCTAATCAGCACATCCTTGTCGCAGAATCTCGCCTCGATTTCCGGGAGCGGCTCGCAGACGGCTGCCTCGTTGGAGGAATCCCGATCACCGGTGCCATCTCCACCGCTCACCTCGTATTTCTTGACGAACACCACGGATTCCACGGTCGTCTTCTTCGCCTTCTCCTCTAGCGCCTTCACCTTTTCCTGGAGCTGCTTCATGTACTTGATTGCATCTCCAAGAACCGAGGCCTTATCCATCTACACGAGCGGACGCAGAAAATTGTTTTAGTTAAAGCTATATATTCTCAATTTCAAAGTGGCAAGACAGTAATTTTCTCAAACTTTTTTTTTTGTTAAGGAAAGAGCTTCTACACAGTTATTTTTAAAAAAAAAAAAACTAAAATTCGCCGATATTATATAAATAAATAAAAAATACTAATTGTATGTGAAATTAGGATATGAATTTTTGATCAAATTCTGATTTTGCATACCAACTTTATTATACGAATTGGGGCTAAATCCAACTTGTTAGCAAAATCAGATGAAATCGAAACCTCGTATTTACCTTTTTGAGGCCGGGGACTAGGGCCGACAAGGCGATGAACCGTTGGCTAAGCTTCTCCCTCCTCTTTCTCTCAGCCAAGATGTGATCTTGTGCTTGAGCAAGCTTGGTGTTGGACGGATTGATCCTCTTGATCCCGTGGCATGGCTTGATCACATTATTCGAGGTTTGGTCAATGGTTCGAGGGAACCATGTCTCCTCTTTAGGCCTCACAACTCCCACAATAGGGCTATGTGCAAAGCT
The DNA here is from genome assembly GCF_023119035.1 of Salvia hispanica. NCBI lineage: Eukaryota > Viridiplantae > Streptophyta > Magnoliopsida > Lamiales > Lamiaceae > Salvia > Salvia hispanica. The sequence continues at coordinate 20,866,907 of NC_062968.1, read as the reverse complement.
TGTCAATGGAGGCGGTGAATTTGACATCCTCTCTTGCTTCAGCTGCTTCGACGGCCGCGTCTCCCCGCCTGGGCCCGCCTCTGCCGCCCTCTTGAGGTCCGGCAGAGGCGGATTCGGGATGTAGGAGTGATGAAACCCTTCCGAAAAAGCACAAGAAATTGAGTTGAAATCATCCATTATTGGCCATTGCTGGAAAAAGAGAGAATCATCCATAATTCCCTGCAATTAATTATACAAAAAATTAAATAATTTACTTGATGAATTGTGTAAAAATTGGAATAAATCAAAATCGTTCTTACGAAATCAGCTATGTTTCTGAAGGTGGAAATCTCCATTTCTTCACAAGAAAATTTATAATTAAGGTAACCTGCATAAAAATCAAATAAAAATCAGTTTGTGTGACTTTTTTTTTCCTTTCAAAATTGTCAATATTCTCTCAAGGCATAAAGTCTCAAGCTTTGAAAAAAATGAACAACTTACCTCCAAATTCTATGGACAAAACCGCACTTTTTTCTGTCTTTTTATGTTATTTTCCACTCACGAATTAATCTCTTCAAATTGATAAGAACATGTGCTGGTTTTATAGGTCTAACTAATGTGATTTGGTAATCTTTGTATCATTAATTTATTGCAAAGTCTGCTGATGTGAACTGGCGTTGTGGACATTTAATTAATTTCAACGTATCTTTCATCAATTATATATGAACTTGTTGTAATAAAGTAATAATTCCGTTTTATTGGGATCTAAAAATGGGATAATCCAAAACTTTAAGGCAGGTGTAAAGCAGCGATCAAGTAGAGCTGTCTTATTAAGAATTTTTGAAGACTTTTTAGAAGTTGGATTTGAAATTGCTAGTGGAAAAGCTTTACCAATAATCATACCTGTTTTTGTTTCTCGATTTCAACATTTTATTTCAGCCACACCAATAATTAGAGGTGGCAATAAATTATTCATTGATATGAAAATCCAAAAATCTAAAAATTAGTAATTTTCTATAAAGTACATATAAACATATATATGAAAATTCAATTTATGACTACTTCGATTTTTATTCACCCAAATCGAATCGATTTGAAAACTCAAAATGTACCAAAAAATTAAAATCAAATTGAAAAAAATTCAAAAAATTAATCAAATTTTAAAATTTTAAATTAGGTTTAGTTTGGATTAGATATTTGGTTTTCACAAATTTTGATTTAGAGTAACCAATAATGATGATTAGTAGTGTAATATTTCCAATCAAATTTCATTAACTCCACATTTCTCGGGGGTTTCCTATCCACATCGTGATGACTCATATATTGATATTAAATAATCCAATTTGGGCACATGATCAAATATGCTCATCTTGATTAAAATATAAATTAGAGTTTAATTATTAAATTTTGAAAGTTCTTTTCATAATAGTCAACTAATAGATTTGACTCTCCGGCCAAATGATTTCATTGCCATTACAACCGTGTGTCAAGGTTTGTGTGCGGTAAATGGGTCGGGTTGAGTCCGAAACATCGTCATCCACACTTTAGACTATATTTATATTTATGATATTTTTTTTATTATCGGATATTGGCACCTAATATCATGGAACATTAAAAAAGTTAGGTTTTTCCCACGAATTTTGAAATTGACATATAATATTGCGAATTTTACCCTGAGTTTGTTATTTTCCACCAATAAAAGAATTTCGCCTATATTAATAGATTGAAGAATAATTTTGGAGGGTGTGCTTCAAAAAAAACTATCTTCAAAGATTGAAAAACTTGAAGCTCTCGAAGTTGTTGTCGAGAAATTACGAAAAAAAAATCGTAAAATAAAATTTTTGCCTTAACTTTTTCATTGGTAGGAAAAAACAAACTCAGGATAAAGTTCGTGATATTATTTTTCAATTTCAAAGTTCGTGGGAAAACCCAACTTTTTGAAAGTTCTATGATATTAGGTGTCAATACCTATTTTATTACTCCCTCCGTCCCGACTAAGATGACACATTGCTTAGTCGGCACGGGATTTTAGGAGTTATTGGTTAAAGTGTTTATTTGGAGAGAGAAAAGGTGGTGTAAGTATTAAAGTAGAGAGATAAAGAAGGATGGATGTTTTAATAGGAGTGAGAAAAAGTGGTTGAGTGTATTAATTGGAGAGAGAAAGTTACCAAAAAAGGAAATGTATCGTCTTAGTTGGGACAAGCTAAAAAGGAAAACGTGTCATCTTAAGCGGGACGGAGGGAGTATATAGTACACCCTCCGTCCACGATACAAAGAACTCTTTTGCCATTTTGGTTTTTCCACGATTTATAGAACCATTTATTTTATTCTACTTTTAGTATGCCGATGCCACATCTCACCAACTTTTTACACTCACAATCCAATATAAAACTAATACTTTAAATGGGTCACACATTCCACTCACTTTCTCCCTTTACTTTTTTTTATAAAGTCAAACAATTTCTTAAAACTCGTGCCCAGTTAGAATGACTCTTTAAATGCTGGATGGATGGAGTATATTTGTTAATTTTTACTTTGAGTAGTGTGGAATATTTTCTTCCACCTTAGTTGGGGGAAATTGTCACGATAGATTCTGTGAGTATTAAAAAAATTTCAAGCTTTACTAATAAAGAGTAAGAATATATTCTACATTAAATTTGCCGCACCATATATTCGTGTCTTAGTAGCTAGTAGTTCTCTTTCGTATAAGATTAAAAGCTATGAAAAAATATTCTAAATCAGAAATGGGACAACAAAAAATTAGGAATAAAGTTGTTTAAACACGAGAAAACTGAATTAACATATCTTTACGTCGTCTACCGATCTCATCCACCTGAGAAGAGTAGTTTTACATATACGTTTAAGGAGAAATTCTAATATCATCATACGTTTCTTAGTTGTCTGTTTCTAATTTACTACTCATGAACCCCCACTTCTCATGGAATACTTGAATTCGAGACCATTGGGTTCGGTTTAGAGATCCCTAGAGAAGTAGACTATTTTTAGGGCAATCTTTTAGAAAATATTATGTGAAGTGATACCCATATAAAAATGTCTCATTAATTTAATTGTAATTAACAAATGAAAGATTACAACATCATTTAGTTGGCAATCAATTATCCCTATAATCTATTTGGGGGAAACACATTATGCAACAGGAAGTGTTGGAATCATCATGATATACTATCATATTTAGGATTTGGATCCTCCCACAGCCTGCATCTTGTCTGTCATCAGCATTTACAACTCAAAATTCTTAGCTATAAATGTATATATTTATTTTTATTATGCACTAGGCGACAATGAGCCGTGGTTATGTATAGGTGATATATGTGCGCACGTAACAATAATTATTTAAGAAGACCAAATTAATGCAAACAGACAAATTAAATTAAATTAAATTAACACCAATTATTAATTACAATAAGCCAAATAATTAATTTATACACGCATTTACTATTTAGGGGAGTATCGTCTACAGGATACGATGTGATTATGTTACCATTATTTAGTGGTTTAGCAAGTTGATTTGGTGGATAATTAAGCCTGCATATTATATGTACTAAAATCAAGTAGGCCGTGCCCATATCTTGTAAGACATGTAAATAATTCAATAAGATTAATTTTATAGAAAATTTGGTGGAGCAATTGATTAATTGGATGATTTTTTTAATGTTTTCTGTAATTTCCTAATTACAATTACATTTGGATGTATTCATAGTACAACTAAAGTACAAGAAATTAAAGATGATAATTAAGGTGATCTTAAGTCGAGATATATATGTTGTTAACATTAATTTTGGATTGATCAATGTGATTAATTATCGTAAATTGAAGTTTTTTTTTTCTCTATTTAAAAGAAGAAATTTGCTGTCGGTGAATCGGTGGTTAGATTTATTTGGCTAGAAAAAGTTACGCATTGAAGCATAATGATTTAGACTTTAGAAAACCACAGGAAATTTCTTGAAAGCTGGCATCAAAAGGCATACTATATAGTAAAAGTAAAAGTAAAAGTAAAAGTTTAAGAGTTGAAAAGTTGATTCTTAGCTACTATTCTATTCTTTAAATTAATTTAAAATCAAATATTCTTTTTGTGATGAGTATATAAAATCTTGAATGGGGTCCTTTTCCAATTTTCCAATTTTCTTAGTGGTTTTTTAAATTTCCAATTGAAAATGAAGTGCTTTAATTCTTCCTCATCATTTTTAATCTTGATTTTGTTTGGATGTTCAAATTTTCTCTAGACCTTTCTTTGATGTAATAAGGATTTGTATTTGAATTATTTTCTCAATGTATTATATTATCACCCAGAGTCCAAAAAGAAATCATAATTGAACACGATATAAGACAACTTATAAGTTAATTGTATTAATTTCATTCAACCAATAGATTAAAAGTTGGAATCACTGCGACCAGCTCATATTTAAAGCACAAGTGACAAATGTATAATAAAACTTCTTGTTCCTTTTGTTAATTTACAAATCCCAGTGTTCAAGAAACTTCCGACAATTAAGATTATTAATTAGGTGTGGTTAGTAAAAGGAATATACATGGAGGTTCGAATTGCAAATCCGATCGATGGATAATCCATCATTATTTTTTAGACCGGATAATTTTTTCGGGATTATGATGATGGAACAAATCTAAATTTAAAATAAATTAATAGTATAATTATAGTCACAATACTAACCCAACAGATTTTGGCAATCAATGTATAGTTTCTTTTGAACCCCAAAATGCAACTAATTAATTCATGGTATATTGCATTGTATACGCTAGTTGGTAAGAGTTGGAATTCTAGTATCCATGGGCACCCGATCCGAAAAAACTGGATACCCAAACCCAAAAATTCAAATGCATATTCAATATCCTATCCGATATATTTTTCGGATACCCAAATACCCGCCATGGGTATTCAAATCATCGGATTTTCAGTTTATAGTCACTTTTATTAGAAAAAGATGAATGTCAGGGTCGAATTTTTAAAAAAATAGGGTACAATTTAAAATTTATATATAATATACTAGAAAAATATTACTAGTATTATTTAGGATTTATTATATTTTTGACAAATTATTTATTTATAATAGAAAAATATTAAATTAATTAATTTAGTGGTGAGATATTGTAAATGATAAAAAAAAAGTCTTAATGATTCTCATATGCGTGACATAAATGCAACACTAATTATTGTCTATACAATGAAATTAATCGCACTGAAAAATGAGTTTGTATCTCTGCACGAAGTTCGTTCCCAAATGCTTTATTTATTAGAGCATCCACAATGGGCCGGAGGATGCGACGGACTATGCATCCTTCGTCCCTTAGTCTGCCACTGCAGCACCACGGACGATGCACATTTTATCCTCCGCGCCCTAAGCATCGTCCGCGGACTATGACACGGAGGATGCATCCTCCGGCCTATCCTCCGTCCCTTAGTCCGCCATTGCAGAAGGTGCGGACTATAGGGCGGAGGATGCACACATTTTATTTTAATTTTTAATTTTTTTTGTATTTTCTTCTAATATATATCACCAATTTTTTTACTTCATTTCACACATTTCACTCCACTCTCTTCCTCATCTCAATTTCTCTCTAAATTCAATAATGAATTCCGACAACTTTTCATTTTTGCAAGCCCAAAAAATTTAAATAAAAGATAAATATTGATAATAGGATTTGCCTTTAATTTATAGTGTTTTTATATTTATTCTTGCTAATTGATATGTTTACAAACATAAAAAATAAATATTGTAGTGTTTAAATATCCAAATAATAAATAAAATACTTAGGGCGGGGCTTAGGGCGAGCTATAGTTTGCCTCATTGCAGGTGGAAGGGGTGGAGGATAAAATGCTAATGTGGCAGCCATAGGGCGGGGCTTAGAGCGTCGCATCCTCCACCCCATTGTGAATGCCCTTAAGATACACAACCATTGATCTTCATTCTTCATGATCAAATGACCGTTAATAATTAGTTATGAGTTATGGCAATATTTAAGAGTTCTCTATTCTATACTCTCACGAAATTAACACAAGCGCGCGCGCGCACACGTATACATATTTTTATAAGTAAATGAATTTAAATTTAAAGGACGCGTCACGGGGGACTCGAATCTGAGTCCTTTGGCCACGTGTGAGCACTATACTGGACATATAAAGTTTATTGCATTTATTATAAAATTAATTGTATTGAAAACAACAAAATTTTCCTATACTATAACCCTTGAGATTCAAGTATTACATTCATCCAGATCCAGTGTCGCATTACCATAGTTCTTCACAATCCAAGAGTTGAAAATGGTCTTCGTGTTCTCACAATAAGAAGAGTTCCAGTTGGAAGTTGGAATCCTGTATACAGTATATACATATAGTTATTTCAATAGTGTATGATTAAGTTTCTAGATGAATCATATACTTCCCCAATACATATGTGTACTATAATTAATAATATCCCAACCAACAAATTTTCATGATAAAGCATGACTTAATTGTAAATTTATAATCAATAATATTGCTTGACTTCATTATAAAGCTCCAGACGCAATTATGCCGTTTCATACCCTCTCAAGGATTTGAAACTGCATAATACTCTGTTTATATTCAAGGACAGATATTATATTACTTCTCAAGGTTAATTAATTGATTGTGTTTTTAAAAAAATAGGAAGAAATTTTTTTTGAACTGTTTGATTGAATCGTAAATTAACATACATATTTAAGAAAATATGTTAACAAGAACTTCCACTGCCCTTTTAATTCTTTAACTAAATCGAGGCATCAAACTGATTATGGCTACAATGATCCATGAAGCCCAACAACAAAGGATGTCTAGATATCTATATTGGCTATTTGTCTACTTTCAATTGGATATATTTAAGTGATTGATCATATGATAAAATTAAAGAGATATTTTTTCGATCAAGGACAAGACACAAAAAGTATAATACAATTTAAATTAAATGAAGGAACTTTAGTGTTACAAATTGTTGACGTACACGTGGTATAATCTAGAGTATCACTTATATTATTCTGATTCATTCATTCAAAAGCATGATAGAAATGTCCCACAGCCCGCATCTTAATTAAACCTACTTATTAGACCTAAAGTAGAAGCATTAGTAGTTAATTTTGTTGTTCAATTAATAGTCCAATCACAATTGTCGAGTAATTTAGAAGAGTTTTCATTAGTTTTTCAGAACTAGAAAAGTTGTTTATATATGTTGATTGAGGGATATTATTAGTTTTGATATGTTTCTTGTATAACATCTTAAAATCATTATACAAATTTTCTTTACATTTTATTTTATCAAGTGTTGAAAATTAATTTTATTAATTTGGTAATTTAAAATAAGTTTGTGGTAATTGGATATCATCATTATTATTGTTGTAATTATTATTCGATATTTAAGAAAGCATAAATGAAAATTCGGGGTGAATAAAAGTAAAAGATGGAGGAGATGTCGTTCCACTAAAAATGTCCCTTGTATATTTCCATTTGATAAAATCTCATATAAATTGATTAATGTTGTATTATAGAATGAATAAAAAAATCATATAAAAACAAACTTTGTTAATTTAACTTTTAACATATGCACTCACATTAGTTGAAATTTTCAACTATGAGCCAAAGCAAAGATTATGAGCTTTACATCAATGAGATTTAGTACATCATTATTTGTACATATAAAAGCAAAGCAAAGATTATGAAAGGGATCTACTATGTCTATTACTATATATTTATGCAATATGTTGTATGGTCTTTGAAAAGGAAAAAAAAAAGGATATTATGAATTCAAGGAATGCATTAATATTTCACAAGATCATTTTGAGAAGACCTCGTAAATTCTCCACAAGCTTCTCAATGTTCATGTTGTCTTCTTCGTCCTTCTTCTGTAAGAAAACAAGAATTAATCCATAAACATCGTACTAAAACACACACACACACACACATACACACTTAAGATTAAATAAGACCTATTTGTTTCATACTTTTATAACGGCACTCTTGCATTAAAGCTACAAAATAATTGCATCGAACAAGCATGTAATGATATTTTCTTAGTGTATAATTGTTGACGATTGAAACCAAAAATAAAAATATAACCATCACATCGGTGTAAAGAGAGAACTGGAACACTTTATAAGTTTAATGAGCCTCTCTACCTAAAACCAGTTGGTGATAGGAGGAAAGACCTATTAGACTCATATAATGGCTAGTGCAGTTATTTTATCAATTTAGTGCAGTTTAATTTATAAACCCAACATATGTTGTGTTACGCAAATTCACAAAAGATGTCGGGACAAGTTTCACTGCATGGATCTCAATCGACCCGCCTTAGGGGCCAACGCCTCGTTGGTCACGGTTGACTCATTTCCGATGCCACCACTCCAAATTGGCTCCTAAAGTCCGTTATCAACCCACCTTAGGGGAAACATCTCATTGGTCACAGTTGATTCTTTCCCTGGGCCATCTTTTCGATTTAGCTCCTACAGTTCGTAACAATCGATTCCAAAAGGTCAATGTCTTCGCCGGTCAAGATTGGCTCCTTCCCCGGCGCACCACTCTGAATTGACTCTTCGTCCTCGTTGATCACGACCTACTCATTCCTAAATGACCACTTAATGAGCCACTACACCCAATCGTCAGGCCTCTCAACGAAAGCACCAGTGTTACATAAATGAAACATGAGTACTCATCCTAAAATTAGACTATTTTGTCAAAGATAGAGAGCTTATTTAACCTATAAACCCCACATTTATGTTGTCTTACACAACCCATATTAGACAAGTTTCCATACACTAGAATGAGAATCCATAACCTGCTTTATTTGATCAATGCAAGACTTTGTAACTTTGACTAAAGATTAGGTTTTTACCATAACCCAAACACTATGATAGAGCATTACCTCAGCAGTAAGTGTTATACTCAGGCAGGAATCCCCATAACTCATAAGGCTGCTGTTAACAACACAAAACTGCATATTCTCAACTTCACCAACAATTTTCTCAAACACACCTCTCCCCCTCCGGCAGTGAACACTAACCATCAGCTCTTTGTCACAAAACCTTGCCCTAATCAATGGAAAATCGTCGTCGCCGCCTTCCTCTTTCTTGACATCAAACACCACTGGCTCAATGCTTCTCTTCCTAGCTCTCTCCTCCAACCCCTTCACTCTCTCCTCCAAACCCTTCATATGCTCAATTGCATCTCCCAAAATAGAAGCCTTGTCCATCTAAACAAATCATTACACAATAGTATTAATTAATTAGGTTATGTTGAAATAAAATTAATTTAATTAATTATTCACCTTTTTCAGTCCAGGGATCAGAGCAGACAAGGCTGCAAACCTCTGGCTGAGCTTCTCTCTCCTCTTTTTCTCTGCTAAAGAATGGTCGGTGGACGACAAACGAGCGACATGCTCAGACACGACGAACGCTTCTTCCTCTTTAGGCTTCATCATGCTGAGCAGTTTGTGGTCATAATAAGTTGGGATAGCATCAACCTGAAGAGCACTTGGGACGTGGTAGCTCGTTCTGAGCTGCTTCAGTGGCCGATCTTCATCGTATACAGATGGTTGCTCGAAAGATTCGTAATGAAATGAAGACTCCATCTCCTTCATAAAATCATGACTCAATAATAGAGAATAGTGTAAGAATTATTGCTAATTTTGAGGAGTTTTCTTACCAAATCAGCTAAGTTTCTGAAGGCTGAAATATCCATGATCTATAAAGATTTTAAATGAAATTCAATTTAGATTTATGGTATTAGCTAAATGTTTGAGAATAGAAGGATTAATTGCCCTTCAAATTTTCTTGGACAAAGCATTCTAAACTACTTTAATTTATCTTATTCTAGCAATATTAATAAAAAATAAGTTAAAGTTTGACAGAAATGATCATCAATTAGAAATTGTGATGGTATCTCTTTAACTATTTTATTGCAAAGTCTATCCATGGAACTTGCTCATGATGTGTGACTGCACCTAAACGTGTATATTTAGTTTAATGAATTAATCTTTATATTAATAATATATATATATATATATATATATATAGTGGGTAGCTATAGCTTTATGGTCAGGGTGTAAAAGCAACAGAAAAATTAAAAAATTCTTTACCGAATAATTAAAGAAGGATATTAATTTTTATATGCTTTGAAATTTGAAGGGGCGCAGCTGGAAAACTGATCTCCCACCAAAAGTGGATACACAAATCTTGATGGGTCATGGGGTGTGAATTAATTTCTTGATTTTATTTTATTAAAGTAAATATAATTAAAGATATTAAATGTGTATAAAATGTCTTTTAGATGCCAAGTGGGCTGATTTTCCAAGCCAGCCGAACTATAGCAGTTTTTTCATTTAATACTACTATTTGACAGATGTTAAAATAAGATGCAAGATCAAAATTTGGATATTGTTAATACTATATGTTTGAGGAGCCATTGATATACAAATTTCAGTCATTCCTGAATTTTATCCACAAAAACATAGTATTATAACCGACATTGTATCTTTAAAATTAACATTTTATGCGTATATCGTTGATTGTACTTACATAGAGTAATAAATAACAAAATAAAATTCTGGAAAAATAGCAAAGATATATAGTGTATTGAATAAGAACACGTTGTATATATCTTTCGCACGCAAGGAAAATCGCATACTATAAATCAAATAGACAGACGAAACATCAACAACCGCGACCTTTTGGTTATATTATAAATTTATACTAGTAATAATCATATAATGGGGTTATTTCTTTTATGTTATTTATAACAAGAAGATTATCTGATTTGATATGATATGATTTGCTCTGATATGATATTATCTATGTTATGATAATACGATATGGTATGATCTCATTATCATTTATATATATGAAATAAATTCAATTAAAGAAATGAAAGGACTAATGAAGATTAAATTAGAGACTAGAATTATCACTAATCCCATGTACAATAATGAGTTTTCAATGTATGTATATGCCAAGTGGTTAGCATGATTACTCACTAGCAAATTAGTAATTACAAACTCGACGAATACACCAAAACATGCCTCCTCGTTAATTTACAAACATAATACTTCGAAAAATACTAGACATATCGTTAATTTTCATTATTCTTGAAGTGCATTTTCATTATACTAGTTAATACGACCACTGGTTCACCCGCGTGATACGTTGACAACTATTACCAAAATGACATTTGACGAAGAGACCATAGACGAGCCCGTGAATGTGGGGTGCCCAAATGTGTGATCTACCATATTTTGGCCTATTTAAACTACTTTTGCATGTAATTGACTCGTATATCACTCAAACACCTTCTACATATATGAATACCACATGATATGAGAAAATGGAAATGATCAAAAATGTGTTAATGTATCTTTTAAGCCCAAAAGACTTGAGACCAATACATGGGCCCAAAAGTTTTAAAATTGAAAATGAAAATGCAAATGTCCATACAATTAGGCCCATTAAAAGAACATTGAATATTTTAGGGGAATTTCTTGGCCCATGTTAATTTTAATACTACTAAAGATTGCCATATACTACTATGTTAAATTGTCTCACCGATGTGGAAACACATACCAGGCTCGATTAAATTTCATAAAAACTGAAGCTCGATTTGATATTTTATTTATATATTTAAAATTATAGAGAAATGGATACTATATCAAACTTTAATTTTAAATAATTTGTAGAATTAACGACATCAACATTAAATTCTGAGGTATTCGAACAAAAATATTATAAACAGAACAAATAATACTAATAACGATTAAACGAGAGCACTGCTGATGGACGATCGATATCTAACTACTAACTAGCTCACATGTGAGCATACATGCATGCATGATTTCCTACTTGAAGTTAATTTATATTTTGAGTGCAATATGTAATCTATTCACTACTTCCTTGATGTTCATACCATACTCTTCCCCCATCTGCAACAAAATCAATTTTTACACAAAATCAGCTACACAAATTGATAAATGAAGTCAATATATTATGACATGTATATATGCATACCTCTGCAATAATTGTGATATTGTTGAGATCAGACTTTCCAAAATTGACAACATTGCATCTATCAACTGATAAATGGAGCTTCTCAATTATGCCAACAATTTTTTCCAACACCCCTTTCTTACTCACATAGTGATGATCAACACTGATTAGCACCTCAGAATCATAGCTTTTTGCCTTGATTAGAGGGAGTGAAGGCTGAGTATTTGCACATAATAACCTCTCATTTGAACAAGATCTTATGTTTCCGCCGCCGCCACCGTGGCGGCAGCTCTTGGTGGTCATTTTCTTCTCAAGAGTGTCCACTTTTTTTTGGAGGTGTATGATGTGATTGATAGCCTCTTCTAGAATAGAAGCCTTGTCCCTCTGAAATTAACATTAAATGTTCAAAAAAATTCAAGTATAGAGCTTAACATATTGCCAATTAAATGTGTGTGACTATTTTTAGGTGGCTCAGTTAAAATTAAAATGATTGATTAAAATTAAGGATATAAAAACAAAAACGAGTTTAAAATGTAGATATCGTGTAGTGTATGTTTCTGCATTTAAGATTACCGCGTTGCATATCTCGGATTATCATCGTACGACGGTGTCTTGTTGTGATAGTTAGAAAATTCTAAAACTAATCCCATATACTCCTTTTGTCTGCCATTAAATGTCACATAATGCCATTTTGTGGTGAACAGGTGCTCACTCTTGAATGTGTTATTTCGTTTTTACTATTATTGGTAAAACGAACTATATGCATCGTACTAATTCATTTCAATCACATTATAAAAGTAGAAAACTCGTTTCACTAACTTTTTTCACTCATTTTTTTTACATTTCTTAAAATCAGTGTCGTATCAAAATGAGGCATTAAATCACGAACAGAGGGGGTATTAGATTTTGAATCAAGATATTAATAAATTAGTTGAAGAACTATATCGATATGGAGTACATAAACACTAATGCATGATGATATTGATGAATGTGTATTAAGACAAGAGTGAAGTTTGACATACCTTTTTGGATGGAGGGAGAAGAGAAGACAATGCTGTGAATCTCAGACTCATCTTCTCTCTCCTGTTTCTCTCAGCTAAGTTACGATCTTTTAATGAACAATTTGTGTTTCCAAATGATGAACACTCTGAACTTCTTCTCAACTGCTTCACCGGCCTACTTTCTTCATCGGAAAACATACAAGCCATCATCTCCTCTACTCCCCAATTCCAATATTGCTGCACAATTAAGATTAATTGTAGAGAGAAGAGAGAGTTAAGTTTTTTGTTTATTTGTTGTGGAAGCATAGAAATTATAGTAGTAGTAGTAATTACCAAATCATTTGACCTATTGAAGCCTGAGATCTCCATCAACCAATAATATACAAGTATGTGATTAACCTGCATTCATAAAATCAGAAAATATGAGATTGGGGTTGAAATTAATTAATTATTTATGTATATGTAAATGTAAATGTAAATATAACTACTACCTAATTTATCCGATTCAAGAATTGGATACGATGAAGAGTTCCAACTTTGTTGGGATGCATTTATAGTGCCAACAAAGTCATTAATTGCAAAAGTCTACTTCGATTGCGGCTAAGGTAAATTAAAAATATTAATATTAGGTGGAACACATGTTCTCGAATTAACATTAAATTATGATTTCATAGAATGAATTGGATTTATTTCTAGATACGAAATCTCGATTGTGTCTAGGTTGACACCGCGTCTTGGATAACGACGTTGACATGGTATATGTTTTTCAACTTTTATCTTTGTATATTATACAAATAATTATTACTGCAAACTTTCAACTTTCAAATAGTTACAAATAGTTATTACTGCAAACTTTCAACTAAAAAGGCTTTCAATTTGTTAACATAACTCTAAAATCTTCAAATTTGAAGTGGATCGAGTAGATGTCGGAATTGGATTTCTAATCTATGTGCATATGACACTCATACTTATTTTAATTATATTAGAACTGAATTATAAATTTTATGATAATATTTTATTGTTAATAAAAGGTACTACTACATCATTAGACCATCTCCAACCATTTACACCAAACTCAAACTCATTTTTGAGTATACGTCACACCAAAAATTAGTTTTACTCCAACCATTTACACCATTTTTGGGTTTTTGTCTCATAAAATTTTTGCAGTAACATCATATTTGGTGTTGTTTCACAAAAAACACTAAAAATGGGTTTGAGTTTGGTGTATGGTTGGAAAAGATTTCTACACCAAAACTCATTTTTGGACTACGGTTGGAGATGGTCTTATGTCATAGAAACTATAACTATATACGCATTTTTTTTAATATATTATTTGACCTGACACGGATTTTAAGAAATATAATAGAAAGTGAGTTGAAAAAGTTGTTAGCATGTACGTCCTACTTTTATATATTAGTTTTATGATAAAATATAAGTGTAAAAGAGTTAGTGGAATGTAGGGTCCACTACCAAAAATGGTAAAAGTGAAAGGTGAAATTTTTATGAACGGACGGAAAAGAAAATATGTGACAAATTTTCAGGGACGGATGATTAAAATGTTTTTAAGTTAATAATACTAACTAGCTGGGTGTCAATATACCAACATTTTGATCTTATATGCACTTCATCATTTCATGATTTAATGTTTACTTTATAATTATATTGAAAATTTCGTTTTTGTTCTCAATGTTCTCCGATTCAATTTTAATTATATCATTTCTAAATAAATCTTGAAAGGCAGCATTTTAACTGATTTAAATTTATTAGTAATTCATAATTAAAACAAGAGTATGACGTCATTTTGAAGTTTTATCCAAATGGAAGCCACGTCATGCTCTAACTCTTTGACTGAGTCACATGAACAATATATATTCGATGATGTACTTTACTTTATATTATTATATAGCGAGTGATATTAACCAATAACCATAATACAAGGACTTAAAAAAAAATCAAAAGGACGTCGTTATTTCGTCATATTAATTAACATTGCTGCATCAAATTGAATTTTTTGGGAGAAATTTTTTACATGAAATTACAAATATATCTTCCTAAATTGCAATCCAATTTTTTGTTTTTCTCTACTTACTATTTTTAAAACGTAATTATTAGTATATCATATATGACGCGCTTATTTACTAGCTTCGACTATGGTCAAAAGACGTAAGAAAAACACAAGAAACTTCAATGAAGATCATAGGAAATTTCATTTGTACCAACCTAAGTTACCTAACTAATACTATTAATTCTTTCACTTTAGAGCTTTGACTAATTAATAGCTATATTTTATTTAGCATTTATCATAAAGTTGATGTTTGCGTGGCGAGTGTCAATAGGTCGTGTTACGTTGTTATTTTTTACATTTTGATTAGTCATTAAGTTTAAGAGATATCCTTTTCGCACTTTTTTCTTTTTGATAGTCTAAAACTCTTAAACCATTTAGGAATGATTCATTAAGTTTAAGAGATATCCTTTTCGCACTTTTTTCTTTTTGATAGTCTAAAACTCTTAAACCATTTAGGAATGATGAGGTAGGAGTAAAAATTTCATAATCCTTCCGTACCAAGTTGATATAGTGACTTGATATACCTCATCAATAATTTCATGACAAATGGAAATAAAAAAATTCACATGCCACATCAATTAAACAATAAAACTAATTGCACAATATAGACGTCCATTAATTGTGGAAGGTGACATTATATTACTACAATTAAATATAGCTTACATTCATATAATAAGCGTTCAATATACTACTATAATATATATGTATATTAATCTCTTAATATAATAGGAGTAATATTTTACATATAAAAAAGTTATCATATAACTATACTTTTCACGTGAAGAAAATAAAATTATTCCTTGATAGTGTACTAATTTGAGATTTTATTGGTGAGACTATTTTCTTATTTTATATTTATATATACGAAATGTTTATACAAAAAAAATTATGACTATAGCTTATAATTTCTTATCATACTCTTAAGTATATCTTGATTTTTTACATGATGATAACTTGCAATATATTTCTTAACTACATGTTAATAAGAAAATATTAAAAATATAATTGATGACTTAGTATTCTAACAAAATCTTAAATGGTCATAATTTATAGTCATAATTTTTATTTGTATAAAAATTTTATATATATATAAATATAAAATAAGAATAAATGGTCTCACTAATAAAATCTTAAATGCTATCAAAGAGTTGTAATATAGTAATTATTTTACATGAAAAATAATGTAATATGATTACTTTTTTTTATGTGAAATATTATTACATTAAGAAGTATATAAACGTATTCCATATTTAACACTAGTATACATATATATTGTAGGAGCAGTATATTGCAAGCCTAATATAATGCCACTTTCCATAATTAATGGGTGTCTATTATGTGCAATTAGTTTCATTGAATTTGCATGTGGGTGTTTTTAATTTCCATTTGTCAAGAAATTATTGGTGAAGTACACCAAGTCACCATGCCAATTTGGTATGGAAGGAGCATGGAATTTTTACTCATAAGGTAGAGTGTACTATAGCAAAATACTCCCTCCGTCCCCGATTAAGAGTCACACTTTTTCATTTCGGTCCGTCCCCAATTAAGAGTCACACTTCATTTTTACCATAAATGGTAGTAGGTCCCACATTCCACTAACTCACTTCACTCACATTTTATTATAAAACCAATATAAAAAAGTGGACCTCATATTCAACCAACTTTTCTTTATATTTCTTAAAACCCGTGCCCGGTCAAACTGTGACCGCTAATGGGGGACGGAGGGAGTATTATTTTTAAATTTAATATTTAATAAAAATAAAGTATTATATTTTGAAATTTATAAAGTGTCATAAACATGAAGAAAAAATTTGTTATTTATATAATTAAAGTATATTAAGAGAGACAAATGTCATACTATAAATCTTATGTAAGCACATGAATCTGGATCATTTAGTTAATGCTAATATTAGTTTGTTTTTATTTTATCCATTTATTTGGATTGTCATAAAATTACTCCCTCCATCACAGTTTAAGAGTCACAGTTTGTCATAAAAGTCTGTCACAGTTTAAGAGTCACATTTAGAATCTTCCATATTTGGACATAAAATTTTACCCCATTATTCATACACCCAAATTAGGGCTGGCAAATCGTGCGGAATATTGGATCGCTATTGGGTCAATCCAATATCGACCCAATCTTATCGGGTCCCAACCCAACCCAAATCATCGTGTTCTTATCGGGTTCAACCCAAACAGATTCGTGTTGGATTCGTGTTATCCAAAACAATATCAGTCGTGCGGATTCGTGCAGATTTCGTGTTATCCAAAAAAATATCAGTCATATTTTTATGATAGTAAGTTACTACACAATATAAATGCTATACGATTACGACATGCATATGATATTATATAATTAAAATTTGATATTACACGATAAAATAAGATATTACAAAATTAAAATAATTAATTTGAACAATTTTTAAATCCAAATAATAAAATTAAAGTATATTAAAATTAAATCTAACTAATAAAGTTAAAATAATTATTTTTTAATAAAATTTAAGTATGCAGCAATATTTTTTTTATCATAAAAAATAATTAATAATAGCATTAATCATATTTTTACTAATAAAATTAAAAATATAATATTTTTTTAATTAATAAAAATAATAAAAATAAAAATTTTATATATTATTTTAATTAAAAAAATAATCAAAATAATTTTTTTTTTTCTTAACGGATAACCCAACCCGACCCAACCCAACCCAAAATTTTCGGGTTCTTATTGGGTCGGCCCTATAAGGACTCAAATCCTAAACGTGCGTGTTCGTGTCGGGTTAACTTCGTGTGGATTCATGTCGGATCAAAAATTGTCAGCCCTAACCCAAATACCATTATCTACAAAAAAATAAACCAAAAAGAAAAATGAAAAACCAAAAAGTCAAAACATCTCACTTTCCACTAATTCACTTCATTTATTACACCCTCACCATCTCACTTCATTTATTACACACTCCACAAATTTCTTAAAATCCGTATCATAACTAATTTCAATTCCTAAACTGGGACGGAGGGAGTATTAATACTCTTATTAATTTTATGAAATACATTAAAAAATCAAAACTTGATGTGTCCAAATTCTTTGTAACTTCAAAAAAGTTGATATAAAAGAACAAACCAAATTTTGAGTTTTAGGTAATGTTTAAAAATTAACTGACATCAATAACAATTCTTAAGGTTATAGAATCAAACCAAACAGATAATTCAAAAAATTTAATGATAATATAGTTTAATCTAGGGGTGTTGAAACGGGTACCTGTGGGTGTACCCAAGCCCAATTTTGCGGATACTCGTATCCAAAAACTTCAATATTATACTACTCAATCCCAACCCGTATAGTTAAACGGGTAACCCCATATCCGCATCGGGTATCCCAAACCCGTAGTTGCGGGTACCCAAACCCGCAGGCATAAATTGAATTGTGTATTATATTATTCAATGGTATTATGTTTTTAGTTTTCGTTTATCATCAATGCTAGTCATCTAATACAATAATTTTATGTACATGTTTGAAATTCTAGAATAAATTTTGGGATTGTTGCTAGTTGCTACACTATGATTTTAGATTTGTATCTTTTTTTACTTTATTGTATTTGCATAATTTCCAACTATTAACTACGCACAAATATGGTGATTTCTCATCTCTTAAATATAAAATGACTACGAATGAAATATAATGCAAATCCAAATTTCAAATAATCAAATATGATAGAAACATCAAGCACGTCTAAAAGTAGATCACCATTCAAAATTTAATATAAAATCAAAAATAATTCACTTTCATCAAAAGTCTAAATATTTCAACTAAAAGTATAAATATTTTAAATCTCAAAACTAAAGACACTAAACTAATAAAAGTTTCACTTTCACAAAACTTGCAATCCTTCATTTGGCAGCGGATAAATAATTGAAAATAAAGTGTATCATTGGGGAGTATAAATAGATTTGAAATTAATTAACTAAAATAAAAAATTTGAAAACATAATCCTAAAAATAACAGGTATTATTGGGTTTAACGGGTATATCCGCACGGTTAGCGGGTATACCCATACCCGCAAAAAATTTAAAACAAACTACCCGATCCCGCCCCGTTTTCCATTGTCGTCGGGTAACGGATAGCGGGTCAAGTTGAGGGTTTCCCGCTACCCGTTTCAACACCCCTGGTTTAATCGAGTACGAAGCTCGTAACTCATGTCCACATAATATATGCAGAATAATATTTCTCCATATATATTCTTGTATCAAATCAAACCATATGATAGTAAAGAAACGATCCAATTCATCGAGAAACATCAATATTAATGATTTAAATATCACGAATTTAAATATCCTATCACAATCGACGTCGTATCTATGCACACACCACCCCAGTTTTCCCGCGCAACCACGTCACTCTCAACCAATCACATTACTTGGTTTACGCCTCTCTCAATTCCTATTGGCTGCCCACATCCACGTCATCCATTTTAATTTTTAACCAATGGCCGCGCTTTAACAGAAAAACGTTAACAGGCTCCGATTCAGTTTTCCTTCTCAACAAATCAAAGAAGAAATTTTCAATCATCAGCAGCCCCTTGATTTTCTGCTCAGAATCTCGATTCTTTCCTCATCCATCAATGGACTCAGAGCGGCCATCTACGGTCATTGCTGCCGCCTTCTGTTTTGTTCTGATCGGAGCTCAATTATCTAAATCGTCGGCTTTGGTTGCCGCCCCAGATTTCAATCCTCCCTATCCGAAAGCCATTTCCGTGAGTTTTGATTCCATTTACTTTGGTTTGTATAGGTGTGATTGATGAATTGAGGTCCTAATCAATCTAGGGTTATTTTTAATTGAATTAAATTGCTCAAATTCATATGGTTTTATGTTATAGGATTTGAAAGAAGCGATTGTGAAGGGATTAGGGCTCCAAGCTGACGATTTCAAGGTATCAGGCTTCGATTTGAGAGATGCGCTTGTGGGGAGATCAGTAGCATACGAATTCGACGTGGAGATTGAAAATAATGTTCTTCCCTTGAAGCTTCTGGAGGATGTGAACCGATGGGAATATGTGGATTTGCCCCTTTTCCAAATGGAAAATCCTGCGAGGCCGGGCGAGGAAAATGTGTTGTCTGAGAGACAGAAAGTAGACGATCAGATGCCCGTGCTCGCTCCATTCCAGCTGGCCGGGCCGATGGAACTGTGGATTCAGGATGCCAAAAACATGAGGATATCCTTGCCTGTAATAGAAACTGACCATTGTTGATATTTCCCCTTTTTGATATCTTTAGTTGGTTGCTGATTTTGCTCGATTTTCGTTCAGCACGATGTGGATGCTGGTGTGCTGAAGAAGGTGATCCTAGCAGATGGCGCTGTTGTCACTGTTAAAGGGGCTAGATCAGTTAGTCTGCGCCATCCGGTTGAGCTTCCACTTCCTCTCAATGTCACAGACAATGGCTTTGCCTCAGGCCTCTTATCTCTGGCTCAGCGGCTCCAAGATGTTGCTCGCTCCCAAGATGCTCCTGTCCTTTCCCTTCGTATAGTTGGCCCGACATCGCTCACATCCCCTGCCCCCTCACCTTCCTCCTCCAGCAACCGCCTCAAGCTCAAGCGCCTTGCGCCTGGCCTAGTGGAGCTGTCCTCTGCTTCGAAGAACCAGGCAAGGGGAAGTGATGCTATATCTCCCGTTGATCTCCAAGGAGGAGAAGCCACAGCCCTTCTTGCACCGGACCATTTTAGCACGCTGTGGCCCGTTGTGTCCCTCAATGGCTCAAACCCGAACTTGCTTGGCTTTGAGGCACTGCTGTCTTCTGTGTTGGGTCCTAGAGGGGGCAAGGAGGGGTCTTTCAAGGTGTTGAAAGCGGATGTGTCGGCTCAGACTTTCGTGAAGATTGGTTTTGGGGTCGAGAAGAGGCTGAGAGAGGGCGATGTGGTTGGCATGCCTGAATGGAGGACGAAGCCCTCAACTATGAGGATGCACTTTGAAGTGCTGGGTAAGGTTGATGGGGACAGGATTGTCCCGGAGAGGGTGGCGCAGGTCAATCCCGTGATAGCAGAGGATTCCGTGGCGCGGAGCGCACTCTTGGGCAACGTTACTATGTCAAAGATGCCTGCTGTTCATCACCCTCCAAATCCATTTATGTTGTGATCTATTGTGGAGGATGAGGAAACTGTAAATATTGTAAAGATTCTTTTTTGTTCCTTTTTATAAGTAGTTTAGGTAATATAGTGTTTATTTTTCATGGGTTTGCCTTGCCATCGTGTTCGTGTTTATACTTGTTGTATTGAATAATCCCGACCATTGCTGGTAGGGCGGGCTCAATGGCTTTGTACGAATTAGCAGCTTTTGATCCTTCATGAATTCTATAAGCATGTATAGTTGTCTCATTCACTTCTACTGTAGGACACAGAATACATCTTAAAAAGGGGTTCTTGATGCCATCTCCATTTTCATTTCTTGATGAAGGAAACTCCCTTTTGAATGCTTACTGCAAGTTCTTTTGCTTTCTCCAATCCAATCCTGTCCATATCCATCCACCAAGCAGTGAATTGAGGTTTTCACCAAGCAACTTTTCATGTCACAAACATTCCATACCTCTTATACTGAGGGACGGAACTAGAAATTGAGATGAGCCGGTGCTGAAAATTAACGACAAATACGGCAAAACATGTGATGCTTTTGAATCTCTGGTAGTGACTAACCTTCTCTAATGTACTAGTAGTCCACAATGGTGCATCTAGTATTTTCGATTTGAGAATCCGAAGAACATGATATCTTGATATCCTAAGAGTCCCAAATTGAGTTGTTATAATATTAATTTAATGTATAAATATGGTACTTCATATATTTGATAATATTTAGACTTGCCCAAGGTTTATCGAACCGGCGGTTAAAATCGAAACAGTAACCGCTGGTTACGGTTTCGAACCGAAACCGTTAATTTTTGAACCGTGGTTCGGTTCAGGTTCAAATAATTTCGAACCGAAACGATGCCGGAACCGTCGGTTTCGAGCAGTTCCAAATCGAAACCGCAAAAAATCGCAGAAAAACCGTGAAATCAAGCTTGAACCGCAAAAAACCGACGGTTCGAAACCGTGAAAAACCGTAAAAAAATCACCGAAAAACCACCGGTTCGGAACCGGAACCGTAACCGTAACCGCGAAACACCCTCACGGTTCGGTTTTGGTTCAACAATTTTCAAAACCGAAACCGGCGGTTCCAAATCGTAACCGTCGGTTCCTGAACCGTGGGCACCTCTAATAATACTTATCCCACTGTGGCTCATTTCAAATATTAAAAATGTAAAGAAAAAAGTTAATGGAATGTGCATATTTTATATGGAGTATTATCTTATAATAAAATAGGAGTGGAATGTGAAACCTATTTTAAAAATTAGTAAAAAATAAATGAATATGTATTAGTAGACAGACCGAATATAAAATATGAGATGAATAATTACAGAAAAAAAAATTAATAATAATTTGATTAAATACAAAAGATTATTATACAAATAAAATAATAAAACTTTAAATAGTACAATTTGATTCTCCAAACGTTTTTATAGTAGAAGAACAAATATTAATGTATTCCTAAAATAATAGACTATTAGTGACTTAAACGGCAGAAAAAATTAAGTCAATGTCTTCTTTATTAGTACTACTCATTTTCCACCATTAAATTATACTTCGTTGTACGTTTGGATTGGCAATATATCCATGTAAATATATTGGATTTAATTTATCAAATCAAAAATTTGGTAAAACAGAATTTATTGCTGCCTAAAAAAGGGAGCTAAACTATGTCAATTTTTAATTTTTTCCAAATCCCACAAAACAAAAGAATGGTGCAAACGGTGCTCTCTTATTCCCAACGTCATGACTCATAATCATACTCCTTTCTCCCCTCTCTTTCTCGACCATCTTCTTTCATCAATTCCTTCTATCTCTGTAAAATAAAGCATAAAAACACACTAACCGAATCTACAAGGATGGCACCGGCCAAGCCCCTGCTGAAGCGGGGGCTTCGCATAGGCTATCTCCGTCCCTGCTTATACTCATTCAATGGCCCTAGATGGTAAACCTTCTCAGCTCCTCCGCGCCCAAGCAGCCAAGCCTCACCTTGGTTGCGAAGTACAGGAGGTTCGTTACCTACAAACCGATCATTCAGAGAGACATGAAGGTGGGATTTCATGAAGCTCAGGTAGAGGTACCTGTGAAGCCACAAAAGCACACTCAACAACGCCAGCATCCCCTCTTAGGCCGCGAAAGCATGCGTCTGCGAATTTCACTGCTGCATATGCCTACATCATTGAACCTTCTTCTCTTACATCATTGAACCAAAATCATTGTTACCATTGATAGAGTTGCTGAGCCTGCACCAGCTTTTGCCTGAACCACTTCAGCCCCACCATCTTGAATTCGCTTGGTTAAGTATTCCGTCTCCTCCGGTGTCAACGAGCAAGGAGGCTTCACCTACAACACAACTTCGCTCAGTAACATGAAGATGGAAACAGCAAAATTCAATCTTTAGTACCTGTGAGAGAAGGGGCAGAATTGTGACTCCAGCATGCCCACCAACAACAGGAATACTAACCTCTCTAGGATCAAGTCCCAAAACTTGAGCCTAAAATTCATTTTTGTACAAGAACATAGATCAGCTCAGTTGAAACAATATCCTAACCATGAAGCTTTCTTGAACTGAATCTCGAAAGGAATGATTCAAGGCTAAAAGCACAGCACCATGGATGTGTTGGCT
Organism: Salvia hispanica; assembly: GCF_023119035.1. NCBI lineage: Eukaryota > Viridiplantae > Streptophyta > Magnoliopsida > Lamiales > Lamiaceae > Salvia > Salvia hispanica. The sequence goes on along the minus strand of NC_062968.1, from coordinate 20,843,109 downwards.
CTAATAGCATCAAGCATGGTGACTCCCAAGAGCTTCTTGGGGTCATAGATGTCAGCATTCTTGAAGACCTCGGCTGCAATGGGGACAGTGGAGTTCACCGGGTTGCTGATCAAGTTAATGAGCGTATTAGTGCAGCTCATACCAATGCCGTGACAGAGTGTCCTAACTATGCCGGCATTGATATTGAACAGATCGTCTCTTGGCATCCCCGGCTTCCTCGGAAATCCAGCAGGTATGATCACAAGATCCATACCTTCCAGAGCACTCTCCAGCTGCCCCTGCCCCAGAAACCCTCTCACCTATAACCAAACATGCCAATATCCCATTTTCAGTTTTCTTCAAGAAATACAGAGACATACATAAGGGAAAATATTATACTCCTCCGTCCCACGATATTCATTTTCGTGGAGTCCCGAGCCATTTCCTCTTTTTGATAAAAAATCAACACTTCATTCACTAATATTTTATTTCTCTCTACACTTTAACTTACTAAATGTATCATTTGACAAAAAATATCTATAAAGAATTATTACTGAGGCTCAGAAAATAGTACCTTTGACATGGCAGAAGCAATGACTTCTGAAATTGGCTCAGTTGTGTCACCAATTCCAAGGCTGATAAGTTTAGCATCTGCATTTTTAGCAATGTGTGCATTTCTCCATCTTGCTATCTAATAAAGCATATGCATAATGAGATTCTAATCAACTACACTTGCATTAGATAAAACAAGAATTATCAAACACAATTAAAACAATAGTCATGAAACAGACCTCGAGAAAGAGATAGCCAGCTTGAAGTTTAGCTATGTTTTCATTGCACGCCATATTTGTCTTGTATGCTTCATCAAAGTAGCATCAACAGTCAGAATACTGAAGTGAGGTTAATGTCTTGAACAATCTCTATATAGTGGAAGAAACCAATCAAAGTGCATTCAAGAATTACATGTTCATCCTCATGCCTAAAACTCTCTCTTTAAGGTCAACTGCAATATTCGTCTTATCTATTTGTTGTATTGGTCACTACACATTCATAGCTGCCACATCTCCTTATTGTATTTGCTAATTCAAGCAGAAGTTCCAAATTGGTGAGAGTACTCCATCAGTCCATCTTCTTTCTAGCAGTGAAACATTGTTCCTAAAATTTAGCTTTCTCTCTTTCCAAGCTTCCTTACTCCGATTTAAACACAAAAAACAAGTTTTTAAGGGGGAAACAACAAATTTAATTGGATAAGGCATGCAAAATTAAACATTAAATTTATACAGATGTGAAATCACTAACAACAGGAGAAACTAAACTGATATAAACTTACATCAGCCAGTTATGGGGTTGTTCTTCCCTGCAGAGCTGAAACCGGACAGGAGATTCGACAGGAAACTGCCTCCATCCTTCTTAGTGGAATGGCTCAAGTTGCTTATCAGAGACCAATGTGTGTCAAAGTCTGGCTCATAGCCCTTCTGCTGCATCACTTTCAAGAGCTCCGATGTCTTGCTAATGTTTTTCTCTGACCGATATCTATTAATCACGCAGTTGAATGCCTCACGCTGTGGAGTTTCACCTAACTGGATCATGGATTTAAGCAGATCTTCTGCTTCCACCACTCGACCACCTGCACTCAATGCACGAATAAGAGTGTCCCAAGTAGTCATACTCGGTTTTAAGTCCCTACACAGCATCTCCTTATGAAAATCCAGAGCTACATCCAACTTCTGGCCATTGCAGAAACCTTGAATGAGGCAGTCGTAGCTGGTGGCCTCCGGATGGCTTCCTTTCTGCAGCATGACATTCAAAAGGTTGACTGCTTTATCCACATGGCCATGCTGGGAAAATTGTTTGATTAAATTATCATACTTGATGTCGTTCGGTATCAGACCTTTCAACGCCATTCTGTCAAGAAATCCTACAGCTTCATGGAGTTGACCCTTACTGAGAAGTGCCTCAACGATGTCGTTCTGAATGGCCGAACCATGGATCCAACCTCTCAATTCCATTTCTCGACTCAAATTCAAGGCTGGCTCAAGCTCTCCTTTGTGGCAGAGAGAATTGATAACTCCTCGTAGCGTACGATTAGTTGGCTTCAGATCTTTCCTCATCATAGTTGTCAGGTAGTGAAGAGCGTGTGATACATCTTTATGCAACAGGAGTCCTCGAACGACAAAATTGAAAGTAACATCATCAAAATGTAGTCCTTTATTCTGAAGAGCACCAATCACTGTATCCAATGTCTTCCGCCTCGATGAAATGTGAAATATCAGAATATTATACAGCACGAGCTCTGGGATGCAAGTTACTCGAAGCATAAGCTCTTTCAAGCTCAGTGCAAGAGAGAACTTTCCATCTCTGCATATGAGGCATACCATACTACTGTAACTAGAAGGGGAGATACTTAAATCCTTTCGTATCATTACCCCGAGGGTCTCTCGAATTTTCTTCAAGTTATTTCGTTGACAATATCCTGTAATGAAAGAGTTACACATCTCAGCATCCAGAACTAAGCCCTTCACTTCCATGAATATACGAGCAGCTTCTTCAAACCTTCCCAACTTGCAGAGCCCATTCACGAAAGCAGAGTGGAAAGGGAGCTTTGCAGAAGACTGATTCTTCAAGCACATATTTCTCAGTTCAACAGCGTTCTCATAATTAGTCCTGCAGAAGTGAGAAATTAAGCGAGTCAATGCATCCATAGGCGGAGGCAGGCCCTTAGGGATCATAGTTTCGAGAACCTTGTAGGCTTCTGCGAACCTTTTCTCCTGACAAAACCCACTCACAATACAGCTATAAGGTATGTGGTAATAAGACAAGGTGGCGTGCTTCGAAAACTCGTCTATCAAAACACAAGCAGTACCAGTGAATCCTTGACGACAAAGCCCTTCAAGTAATGAGTCAAAAATATCCAAAATATCACAAGAGCTGACAAAGAGCATGGCCTCAAATAACTCTAGTGCCTCATTTAACAACTTGTTCTTGCAGAGATGACGTAGAATGGCCTTTCCATCTTTCACTTCAGGCGACCAATTAGATTTGCGTGCAAGATTCAAGTAGAAGTGAAGGCTCGCCAAGTCACCTTTTTTGCATGCATCAACCAACAACGCAGAGTATGTACCATTATCAATTTTGTAACCCCTTCGTGTCATACCATCAAAAAGTGTCCTTGCCCTAAAAGTGTATCCCATTTTGCAGTTAGTCCGAACGAGCAAATTTAAAGTGCTTTCATCGAGTTGATAAGTTGATTTGGAGATGGTCTCGAAATGATGGTTAATGACCTTGGCATTGTAGGGAGCTCGATAGAGGCAACAAAATAACGAACACAAGGCAGGTAAAGATATTTCTTGGCCCCACCGTGTCATTTCACCCTCCATTATGAGAATATTTTCTGTGCCTAAACTATGTATTTTCTCCATTATATAGGAGTTGAAATCCGGCATCATGGCATCATCGAGAACTTGAGTAATTGCTCTCTCATACTCATTCAGATCCGTTTGTAAATAGAGTCCATTACCAAGTTTGTCAAAAAACTCTGCTTTAGTAAATCCTTTGTCATTGTCCCTTCTAATCTTCACACTCAATGGACTCAGCCCCAAGAGCTCGAATCCTTTAGCTAGTGGATCTTCCGTTGCTGAGAGTTTTACTAAGCTATGATCCAACATCTCACAAACTATTGCCTTTACTTCGTCAAATTTTCTAGCTTCACAAAATCCAGCCACGAGTACTTTATAGGTGGAGAAATCGGGAGCCACTCCCATATCTTTCATTTCAACAAGTATGCCGCGAGCATGTATCCACATACCCTCCTTAAACAAACCACTCAACAGTGCATTATAAGAATATAGATGCGGCTTGAGACCTCTTGACAAAATATCTGACATATAAAAGAAAGCATTCTTCAGTCTCCTCTCACGACAACTGGACCCGATCAAGATACCTATCGATATTTCATCAGGGTGAAAACCAAGTTCTTCCAAATCCCGCAAGAACACACTTGCTTCCTCAACACCGAAGTTTCTGCACACTGAAGACAGAATCTTGTTCCCATGTATAGCATCCGGTACAACTTTAAAGTCAGCGAAAAAACTCAACAGATCATCGTAGTCCTTCTTATCACAATACCCACTAACGATTGCACTTATGATTAAACTACTTGGTTTCATTCCAAAACTCATGACCTTCCTAAACAGATCTCTAGCTTCCTGCACTTTCCCATCCACACAAAGCCTTCGAATCACATTTTCATGAATCCATTTTTCCTCCAAACTCCCTCCTATCCCCACATTGATCATATCCTCGTAAACATGATACATCAACTGTGCTGCATCAACCTCAATCAAATACCTAAGCAGGGCTCGATAACTCTCCCTAGACGGCACTAAACCTAGGCCCCTCATTCTCTCATAAACCAACACAGCCCTATCCAATTCAAATTCCCCCACATACCCTTCAATCAAACCACTGAAAACTTCCTCATAAGCCAACAGAAATCCTTGGCATTCCCTCCTTGACAACAAGTTCTCCACCTCCCGATAAAACCCGGCCTGCACGAGCATCGAAGCCATAATATTACATGAACGATGTAAATGTTCGAACTCTCTAGATTGATTGCTGGCCCACTTGAAAATTCCCCACAAAGATTCGACCTTTCTAACCTCAATCTCAGATTTCTCACTTCTACATTCAAACCCCACCAGTAACTCAAGAACATCTTGAGGTCTTAACACAGACACTCTCCAAAATCGACGCACTATCTTAGGGGATATGTCAGAGAGTCTAAAAATATAATCTTTGAGTAAGAGAGAGGTAGATTTATCACCTTTGTTTGAAGCCTTGATATCTGAACACTTTGATATCGCAGATTTTGCGATTCCAGAGAGAATTTGTGGAGACAAGTCTTCGTGGGCGAGATCAGTTTCAGTGGGAAAATGGGTTTTACGTAGGTGAGTGAGAAGTGGTGGAATCCTGCGAGAAGGCTGTCTGGAAAGGTTTCGTGAAAAAACAACATACATTGATGAAAATTTACCAGCTGCAATAGAAGTTGCAATATTTGAGAAGAGGTTATTCTCTGTCGGTGTATTTATTTGTAATCCTATTTTTATTTATTCAATGCAGAAATTTTATCACATGAAATTTATCTCACATTTCAATGATATTTAATTCATAATGAAATTTTTCATATTAATTGAATAGAGAATTTCGATATGTATAATTATGAGAAAAGATAGTAGATGAGTGTAATAAAAATGATAAAATAAGATTAAAAAAAATTTAGTATCATAATTTTCATCGAAGTTCGTGGCTTTTTTTAATTGGTGAATATAATGGCTAATTTCCCAATTGAAATTGATCGGATTGAGCAATGAACATTGGTGTCGCAGTTGTCCCTCACAATAATCCTCTTTGTCTCTCTCTCACTCATATTTCTTCAACTCCCGCTCTTCCTCCGATCAATAATCCTACCACTCAAGGTCACGATCTCTCTCTCTCTCTCTCTCTCTCTCTCTCTCTCTCTATAGCTCACTGATTTTTCCTTGTGATCATCGTAACATAGAAGAAAGAAAAACAAATAGATAGGTTTCCTTTTGTAATTAAATGGGTAATGATTATTGGGGGCGAAAGGGATCAAGATTTGACCGTCCCAGAATTAGATAACCACAAAGATTGAATTTTTAATTTCTCCATCAATGGTGGTAATCAGTGCTTATGCTGCGTTAGATAGAGCATATGCACACACATACTGAAACAAGTGAATGACTGTCAGATTGATTATTTCTGTGGTATTGGATTTTGCATTCTGTTAATCTTGGTTACTAGAGAAATTGGTTGATTAGAGAATCTTTATCTTCAGATTATTTACTGTGAAAATGGTTATCTTTTGTCTGTCATTGGATGCTTCGTTGGTTGACTTTGTGAGGGGTGTGTCATGTGTGCAGGAAGGAGAAGAAATCTAGCGGTGCTCAGTCGAAACCGTAATCTTGATTACCATAACAGTGATAGGCTAGTGATCTCAGAGACTATGGCATCCAAGGGAGTGTCTCCTGAAGTGAATACGAGCCTTTATGCGGATATAGAGCCGTACAACACTGGCTTTCTAAAGGTTTCGGACATTCACACAGTATATTATGAGGAGTCTGGGAATCCAGATGGGCATGTGAGTTTTTGTTACCTCTCTACATCATGTGTACCTGTCTTGTGTCGTAGCTGCTATAAGATTTGTGTTAGTATCGAATGCACGTGGATGTCTTATGTGTAAATTCCTAACTTGGGTCATGGCAAGGGTGCAACTGTTTTAATTATTGGGAGAGTTCTTAATTTGGCCCAAATTTTGTTAGATGGGCACTAATTAGATGCTTGAAAAATGAAAAGGAACATATGATCAATTTCCGCATTTAAGATCATGCTTGGTGGAACAGAATTGGTGTCAGAAGGTTGATGCATTCCCAATCAGTCTTGATGAGAAGGAATGTGTATGAGCCGCAACCTGCTTCTCTAGATTTTGCTTTGAGTCTTCTTCCACTAAGCTTGTGAAAAAAATGCTATCTATATAAGGCAGAGTGTCAACAGTCACTTTTTCCTCTCTAACTTAACTGTCTGGATCATTTCTACTGTGATAATTTATTCTCAGTAGATTACATTATATAGGGTGTTGTCATGTTGTGCAATAATGAATTTCTCAAAGTTTTGCTTTGGCATCTTATGGATTAAGATCAACTATGTGCTGTCTTTTTTATGATCTTTTATTCGTGCAGCCAGTGATTTTCCTGCATGGAGGTCCAGGGGGTGGTACTTCATCTAAGAACCGGAAATTCTTTGATCCCCAGTTTTATAGGATCATTTTGTTTGATCAGGTTTGTGATTTTAATTATTTGGTTTAACGAAGCTAAGGAACACAATGGGTGACGTTTTCAATTTTAAATATTTCTCTTCCAGAGAGGCGCTGGTAAAAGTACACCTCATGCATGCTTGGAGGAGAATACAACTTGGAAACTCATTGAAGACATTGAAAAACTAAGAACACACTTACAAGTTTCAGAATGGCTGGTAACTGCTACTTCTTAATGCTTTGGTGGATGCCGCTTTATGTGTTTCATATCAATATACATTTACAGGTTTTCGGTGGTTCATGGGGAAGCACACTCTCCCTAGCGTATAGTCAATCACATCCTGACAAGGTTTCTTGTTTATCCTTTTTCATACTTCTCAAAAGAGATTATAGTTTTTTTGCATATTATAATGACAAATAATCATCTCGTTATATTGAACTGACTGTTGATTGCCTTTAACTTGCATTATATTCAAGGTGACTGGCCTTGTATTGAGAGGAATTTTTCTGTTGCGCAAGAAAGAAATTGATTGGTTTTACGAGGGTGGAGCTGCTGCCATATATCCTGATGGTATGCTACTCATTTTCTTAATAGTTCACCTAGAAGTTGTAATCTTTATAAAGGTATGTCCGACATGGCAACTAGACTAGTGTGGCTTCTGGCTTGTATGTACAGAGCTCTTGATGATTGAAAAAATGGGAACATAGTATTAGGTAGAAAGTGTAATGCATATTCTCCATTGTGCTGTTTGGTTTATCTGGATTTCTCAAGTTAATTCAAAATCATTGTTTTTGTAGCCTGGGAACCATTTAGAGATCTTATTCCTGAAAGTGAAAGAGGATGTTTCGTTGATGCCTACCACAAGAGGTTAGACTCCAGCGACAAGGAGACACAAGTAAGTATTGACATTCTCGTTTTGCTTTCTACGCAGTTGTTTTGTTGATTGCTTGTTGTTACTAAATATCTCCATTCTCCACGAAGCCATAAGTTTTGTCAGAAAAGCCTTTGGAAAAAAGTGTTCTTATGAGATCCTAGTGCCTTTTTTGCTGAAGTTGGTCATGCTAAGTTGTTGTTCTTTTTCTTATTCCTTTCTTAATTTTTGTGTTTTTTCAATCCTTATCTTTAACATTATGCATCCCATGAAATTGTGGGTTTTGGAGAACCTACAGTTACACATCTTAATTGGATTTGGGCCACATTATCTTACAAGTATACTTAGAAGCATTTTTATGGTCTGCCTTAAAGTTGTTTATCTCTATCTCTTGATAATGTAGTATGCAGCTGCTAGGGCATGGACCAAATGGGAAATGATGACAGCTCATCTTCTGCCCAATGAAGCTACCGCTGGACGAGGAGAGGATGATAAGTTTTGCTTGGTGAGTTCAGATGCATGTAATTAGCATTTTTTTCTCATTCTTTTATGAAAGACTTATAAAGCTACGCAAGATATGTAGAAAAGCTTGAATATCAAATTAGTTCACATTTAGTCATCTTCTGCCAGAACCATTTGTTTCTCTTTGGAATAACAGTTAGAAAATCTTAAATGGAAGTACTCTGTGTCTTATATTGAGTTGCATATTTTAAGATGGGATTCCAAACATAATCAGCCACAAGTACTTACTTATTCTCCCAAAATGTCAAAACTTGTTTCAATTAATGCATGCAACTGAAGCAACTTTCTTGTTTTCGAGAAGTGATGGATGAAGTGTTGGTATTTCGCCCAATGATTATCAATGTTTTTTAGTCTAGGACATCAATGTTTTAACTATTGATGAAGTGTTGGTATTTCACTCAATGATTATCAATGCCACCAGATCTATCAGAAATATGTAATCTTCGTGAAAATAATTATTTTCTTTTCAGTTTGCTGGATTCATTTGAACACAGTAGTGATGTAGTCCAAATTTCATGAAATTGCAAGGTTTCTGCAAATGGTTTCTGTTCCTTCAGTATCTGCAACATAAATTTTGGCTGAGAGCTTCCTGCTTTGGAATTTTGTATCTGTCTAATTGTTTTTGTGATTTTTCCATTAGATTAACTTTTTCCTCTTTCTCCAGGCTTTTGCAAGGATTGAGAATCACTACTTTGTCAACAAAGGTTTTTTTCCTTCAGACTCCTACCTGTTGGACAATCTTGACAAAATAAAGCATATCAACACTGTAATTGTGCAGGTTTGTTTACTAATACCTTTTTAATGGTAAAATATATAAAATCTTTAAATATAATTCTTGAATGTGGAGAATAATATTTGCAGTCCAGAGACTTCGATATGGTTATTCAGAATGTTGAATTATTTTGAGGAACTATTATATATCGATATTTTGTAGCATATGTGTTTGCGTGCCAGATAGTTTTTCTTACATTGTCTTGTCATAATTGGGAGCGTTTGAGTTTACGCCAGAAGAAAAAACATACTGAGTTTGAGACGCGTGATATTGAAGTCTCTGATTCATCGTGCAGGGGAGATATGATGTCTGCTGCCCCATGATGTCAGCATGGGATCTTCATAAGGCTTGGCCTGAGGCTGATTTTAGGGTGAGAATGCATTTCCACTTTTTCGACATTTTTGTCAATTAAAAAAAAAAATCCGCGTGATAGGACATCAGTACTATTGTTTTTTCTGATGCTGAAAATATCGAAGAGATATGTCTTGCAATGACTAATGAAGCTAACATATAGGTAAATATGACTAGTACAACAGAATTACCAAATTTTCTAAATCCTTAGGACTGAGGAGAGTTATTTTGGAGAAAGGAAAATACATTTGAATAGATGAAGCTTTTTTGTATGAGAAATTGAAGGATGGAAAAAGAATAAGTTTGATTTATATGAGTGAATTTGTTGGATTGCACAGGTGGTTCCTGATGCTGGGCATTCGGCTAACGAACCAGGAATATCGAGAGAACTTGTTGCTGCAACTGAGAAGATGAAGGTTATCATCAAGGGGGGTGCTCCCTAGACCTATTCTTATAGCCGGTGTTGCCTTTTCTAGTTCTGGTGATAATGTCGAATCAAACAGATTCGGTTGGGAATTAGTGTATTTCTGGTTCCGAATATTTCGACTTTGGTCTTTGGAAGGATTATAAGTATGATTTTGATATACTACTGAAATTATGAATTTCATCTTCTAAAGTTAAACAACTGAGTTTGTATAACACACTTGCCTTAATGCATAAAACAGAATCGACCAATATGCCGGTAGTTTGGTTTTTACACTTTACAATAACAGAAATGAAGTATGGCAGCAACCAAATAATAATTCAATAAATAATTGAACAAACAGGAGCAATCGTGGTCACAAAACTGTGTCGCTGTGTGTGCTCAACTTAGGTTCAGCGCCAACCGTTCCTCCTCACAGTCGCACCTGCCTTTCCAGTGCTCTGTGGTTCCGAAACTTGGGGTGAAGTTTCGTGTATCACGTCCAGCTTTTGACCGGGAATCAGCAATGAAACCAATTCCTGCTTTTTCGATTCAACCCTGCAAATATCAAAATATCCATTTTTATCTATCAACCATCTAAGTAAAGGCATGTTTGATTGAAGAGAGAGACTTACCCCTGAGGCCTCACGCGTTTGGGAACAGAAGATGATGTGAGTTTCCTGAACTTCTCCAACCTCTGCATAGCACTACTCTTCACCTTTTGCTCTTTAGGTTTATTACTTTCTGGTGTCATCGGAGCTGCTGATTTCAATCTCTCCTGCCGCTTTGGAGTCTTTGAAACCACTGCCGGGCTCCCTTTCTGCAAAAGTTAAATTCGCATCAGCTAAATCCTCTACTGCTACACTTGAAGGAAGTCTGAATTACTCCTAATGAATGAAAAATGCTTACTTGAATATCACTAGCGTTTTTCTTCTGTAACTTCCCACCTGGGGTGCTCACATTTGTATTTTCACATTGGCTAGCTGGGGAGTCTACACCGACTCTTCTATCCAAGGTGGCTTCTTTAAGAACACCTCTCTCCTGAAATTACAATGTGATTAGATCTCTGTTTGCTTTAATTTTCAAAAATTCAGCTGCTATGTGGAGATGGGTCCTCACATCAGTTCGTAGTCTAAATGGTTTAGGATTTGTGGCCTTTGGTTTCTTCAGCTTCATCACCGGACCACTCAAACCCTCTTTCAGAATATCATGTGCTTGCGTAACCTATGCAATCAATAATTTATTGCAATCGGTAACATGTTGCATGAAAAAATGTAACCAACAACAAAGTCCGAAAAAGAAACCTTCTTTCTAACTTGGTCGCATTTCTGGTGCACTCCAAAGATTTTTCTTTCATTTTGCTTCAGAATGTTGCTTGGCATTCTGCATACAATATGATACTGATTATTATCACTTCAAAAAGAGCTGAAAATATTTTTTCAACATGTTTATAGAGTTTCGAACCTGTTCTCATCAGAAGCTGCAACGTTTTCTTTGTCATCTCCATCCTCAAAGTCAAGTCCGTTTCGTTCTCCTTCAGAAGAATTGTTTCCATGATGGTCTACACAACTTTCTGAAGTAATGTTTTCATTCCCATTACACTCCTCAGCTTTTGCAACTTCTCCCTTTGAATAATCTGGTGAGGCAGAATCCAAGCACTGTGTCGCTGGTGGCACTGTCGAATGTGCTTCTTCATGACTAGATTCTTGAAGTCCAGACTCTTCACTGACTTTTGTGTCCAACTGTTTTCCAATAGCACAACTTTCTTCTTTCTTCAAGCTATGTGTCTCATCCCTTCCCAGAAATTTCTCACACTCCTGCTTCTGAGATAACTGTCCTTTGGTCTTTGTTCTAACTGATCTTCCCAATTTATCTTCTTGGCCTTTGCAAGTTTGTAGTGGTTTTCTTCTCTGACTCGAAATCTCAAGCTTATTCATCCCTTGGCATAACTTAGAGACAGGTGTACGCAGCTCAAAAGATGTCTTCACCTTGATGGCTTTCTTTGGAGAGCGAAAAACCAACGCCTTCGCCACCATTCGACTCTTTGGCACTTCAACATTGATACGCTTTGGATGCTGAACACTTCTAAACGAACTTTGATCAGATATGCTCTTCTTATTCCTTGGAGTGGTGAGATACTTTGCAGCAACCGGTTTCGTCTTTGTCACTGGTGTAGATCCAGGCTTCAAAAGGGGCCGAACGACCTTTTTCTTGCCCTCATCCATCTTCTTAGACATTGATGAAATGACAGCCATCCTTGACAGTCTTGGTTTGGATGATTTCGGAGGAGCTGAAAGTGGGCATTTTGTAGGTGTTCTGCAAAAGATATCATTCAATTAACAAGATGACAGTGTAGAATGGCTACCAAAAAAAACCTGCACGATGAGACTTAAAACATACCTCGAAGCATTTCTATCTAGTGCTTTTCGAAGCCTTACATTGGGACTCCTAGCTGCCATCACCTGTTTGAGCAGAACAAAAGAAGATTTAGTAATCCACACGAGAAGAGGCAATGCAGTGGTGAAATCAATGATTTGATGACTAACCCTAAGGACAAAATTGTTGTAGATTGCTTCAGAATCCATTTCTTCCTCATGCTTTTGGTCACATCCTGAAACAAAAATCAACATTCTTCTTCTTAAACACTAATATTCAAAGATTTTTAGGATATTATCCTGAAAATTGAAGATCAATTTCAACAGAGAGTTAAAAGTGATACAGAACCAAAGATCAATACATAAATCTACTTTGCTAACCGCAGCAATTCAATCAACAATACAATGAATAAGCTCAGAATTCCACAAAATTTGCAGTTAACTGAGGAAACCCCTCTCTTTCGCTCTCATTGCAAAATTACCACCAACAAAAACAAAGCCAACTGCAAAACCTAGATTCAGAAAAATCAAAATTCGGAAAGTAGAGAAGAGAGCCGAGATCTGGAATTTGGGAACTAACCGACGCGGAGGCAAAACCAGTAATGGTCGTCGGGGCTGTAGTGATCCGGAACAGTGAAGTCCACAAACTTCGGCGCCTCAATTTTATCGTAAAATTCGTCGTCCTCTCCGCCGTTGAGTGACCCGATCGAGTCTCGGTTTTCCGATGATGAAACTGATGAGAATTTAGTCGGAATTTCATTACACTCCTCCATTTTCAGTGAGATTAGTCCTTCACCGATATAAACCTCTCTCTCTCTGTGAATTATTAACGGAGCAAAAAGGGGTGGAGATGGAGCGTTGTGCACTTGTGTGAAGCGACAGCACAAGAAGAAATGAGAAAATTCAAATAGGAGCAGTCGGAAAGTAGCCGTTGGGATCTATCCTACGTGGCTGCTGGTTGTAGGAGAAATGCAATTCATTGGGCCTTCAGCCTATTGGGCCAGAATGTAGTGACCCAACCGAATTTATTGGCCCAATCCGCAAAATTGATTATAGAATTATTTGTCATTTTTCGCATTGTTTTTTCTACATTTTCCGATGTCTTAATCTTACCACGGACTAAAGGCCATTTATGGTCCTAAACATATGACGATTTTACGATTTTGGTCCATAACAAATGAAAACGCTCCGGATTTAGTCCATTTTTTATGGAGCTGTCAAAATTTTAACGGTCAACGACAATTAAATGAATTTTGACAAGATTAACAACTTTTTATTAGAATATTTAGCACCGCAAATGGCTTTTAGTCTTTTTATAACAAAACAATAACAAATGATAGGTTATTGTAGTATTAAAAGAAAATTGAGCGGTCTCGTACTTCATATTCTAATTAAAAGTTGTTAATCCAGTCAAAATTCACTTAATTGTCGTTGACGGTTAAAAATTTGACGGCTCCATCCAAAATGGACTAAATTCAGACCGTTTTCATTTGTTCAAGATGCAATAATTTAAAAGATAATGTTTTTGACCAAAAACGTAAAATCAACATATGTTTATGGCCTTCAGTCGTTTACTATCCAAATTTTTTTGGGATAAATTTGAAACTAAATTCAAATCGGCGCAAAATGTGTAAAATTTTATGTCAATTCATAGTAACATAAATTTGTATTAATATGACAGACGTGGATAATCAGACAACGTAGTTTTGTGTCAAAAAATTAAAAAATATATGAAGAATAAAATACGTTAGTAAGATTGAACGATTGAGAATTTTTAAAATTATGATTTATTATTTAAAAATTGTAGAACAAACTATTAATAAATGTGATTTTATAAAAGTGATCATCATTCCTAATAAAATAAAACTAAACAAAAAAAGTGAATGGGTCCAAAATTGATGTTGAGAAAAAAATAGAAAATTCCAAAATCTAAAAGTTAGAAAAGAACATGAAAATGTCGAAAGCTAAAATCTTGACCTCTCCCTCTCCTTCTCCTTCTCCTTCTCCTTCAGCCCTATTCCTTTCTTCTCAAACCCCAATCCCACCTCACTCTCTCTCATCGATCACTCCCCACTGTAACTCTCAGGTCAGTATCATACTCCAATTCATTCCCTCTTCGTCTGTTTAGCTCTATTGTAACTTTAATTTCATACAATTTCCTGTTTTCTGGGGTTTCTCTATTAATTTCCATGAAAATCTCCTCTCAATTTGATTGCAGCAATTCGCTTTCTTTTCGAGTAGTCCGAGCTGTTTACACTCTAATTAGCCTTTGTGATGAATAACAGTAATTCTTGTACTACTATTTACTTATTATTAGTATTATTGTGTTTGGATTTTTTTTAAGAACACAAAATATGAGGTTATTGAATCTTTGGTGTGTTTGGTTAAAATTATCATTTTATGTGTTAATGTTGCTGATTTCACCATTCTACCATTGGAATGCAGAATAACACTGTGTTTATTGTTTGTGATTTTGTGGACTCTAGAGTGTTTGTAGAGTTGCTAAGGAAATCATTGAATCGAATAAGCGGATTGGTTAATGGTTGTGTTGAAGAAACAGAACCTTTCTGTTGATACTCTGTTGTATGGAAGATCGCGATTTTGTTGTTGGCCAGGAGTTTCCAGACGTTAAGGCCTTCCGCAGTGCAATCAAAGAGGCCGCCATTGCACAGCACTTTGAGCTTCGGATTGTTAAGAGTGATCTCATCCGTTACATAGCTAAATGTGCTGCTGAGGGCTGCCCATGGCGCATACGTGCTGTGAAGCTTCCAAATGCTCCGACTTTCACTATAAGAAGTCTAGATGGAGCACACACTTGTGGGAAGAACGCGTATGCTGGGCATCATCAGGCTTCTGTGGACTGGATCGTCAGCTTTATAGAGGAACGGTTGCGTGACAACATAAACTACAAGCCAAAGGATATCTTGCACGATGTGTATGAGCAATACGGGATCACTATACCATACAAGCAGGCCTGGCGTGCCAAGGAGCGCGGACTGCAAGCCATATACGGCTCTTCTGAAGAAGGGTATTACCTCCTTCCGGTGTACTGTGAGCAGATCAGGAAGAACAACCCGGGAAGTGTTGCTGAGGTGTTTACCGCTGGCTCTGACAACCGGTTCCAACGTGTGTTTATTTCGTTTTATGCTTCTTTGAAGGGGTTCTTTGAGGGTTGCCTCCCTATCGTTGGGCTTGGTGGTTTTCCGCTAAAAAGTAAATATCTTGGCACGTTGCTTTCTGCAACTTCCTTTGATGCGGATGGTGGATTATTTCCGCTTGCCTTTGGTGTTGTTGATGTGGAGAACGATGAGAGTTGGATGTGGTTCTTGTCTGAGCTACGCAAGGCCTTTGAGATGCACACGGAGATCATACCGCATCTCACCTTCTTATCCAAATGGCAGAAAGGTATCGGGGATGCTGTGAAAAGGAAGTTCCCGGCTTGCTGTCACGCCGTTTGTATGAAACACTTGAGCGAAAGCATTGTTAGAGAATTCAAGAACCCCCGGCTTGTCCAGCTGCTCTGGAAAGCAGCATACGCCACTACTGCTTCTGCGTTCAAGGAGAAAATGGCTGAACTCGAGGAGGTCTCGGCAGAAGCATCGAAATGGCTACAACAACACCCACCTTCTCGTTGGGCGTTGTTGTATTTTGAGGGAACTCGCTATGGCCATCTCTCATCCAACGTCGAGGAGTTCAACCAGTGGATACTTGAATCCCGGGAGCTGCCAGTGACTCAGGTGATCGAACAGATCCACTGTAAGCTGATAATGGAGTTTGAGGAGAGGCGCGCCAGGTGCAAGTCGTGGTTCTCCATTCTCGCCCCGTCAGCGGAGAAGCACATGATCGAGGCCATGAATCGCGCTTCCACCTATCGAGTTCTTCGATCAGATGAGGTGGAGTTTGAGGTCCTCTCAGCTGAGCGTTCTGACATCGTCAACATCAGAACGCATTCGTGTTCTTGTCGTGACTGGCAGCTCTACGGGCTGCCATGCTCGCACGCTGTGGCAGCCCTCATCTCCTCCAAGAACCATATACATGCTTTCACAGCAAAGCACTTCACTGTGGCTAGCTACGCTGCTGCATATGCCGAAGAGATCAATCCCATACCGGGTAAGATCGACTTGAAGAAGGAAGGCGAGGGCGAGACCACCATGGACGATGAAACAAGGACTGTACGGCCTCCTAAGGTTAGGCGGCCTCCCGGACGCCCCGAGAAGAAGCGAATGTGCGTGGAGGATCTCAACCGGGAGAAGCATACCGTCCATTGTAGTCGATGCAATCGAACCGGGCATTATAAGTCCACTTGCAAATCGGAGGCTTGTAAGAGCATACAACAGATGTAGGTTTCTCAGTTTTGTAATTTAGGTTGAAGCTGTTCTCTTCTCTCCTGTCTCTCTCCAAAATAGGGAGTAGTAAATGTTTTGTATAATAGAATTCTTAATGCACTTCAAATGTGCCTAGATTATAACAAGAACTCAAGAAGGGTTGTTTGTATGTATGTAAATATACAAACTTTCAATATTTTTCTTTCAACTTTTTTAGTGTTTTTGCTTCTACATTAGTTTTTCCCTGAATCTTATTTTTCTAATCTAAATAGAAAGGTTGAGTCTTTACATTCAAATCATTTTCACTATATGAAAACATGGTTTCCACTGTAAAATGGAGTTGATACTTTTTATTCAAAGAAAAGTGTGTTAAACAGTCTGTTACAACACAGGCTTTTTACTAGTGATGGAGAAAACGAACAAAGCATGTAGATTCAAGATTCAAGATTCAATTCAAGCATTAGAGCCATTGCTGATAGGGTTTTACTTGTACAGCTCCTTGAATCTTCTACAGGCTTCGAGAACATTCTCCCTGTGCCCGAAAGCGCTGACCCTGACGAAACCTTCGCCACCAGGCCCGAAGCCACTTCCGGGGGTGGTGACGACATGGGTCTTCTCCAGAATCTCACTGAACACATCCCACGAGCTTCGGCCGGGAAAGTGCACCCAAACATATGGTGCATTTTTGCCTCCATAAACCTTAAACCCGAGCGAATTGAACGTGTCAACGATGATAGCTGTGTTTTCCTTGTAGAAACCAACCACCTCATGCATTGCCTGCACATAGAAGAGTCATGCTCATCATTCCAAGGATCATTCATTTTCTTCTAATCATCTTTAAGCTTTCTTGAATGTGATGTTCTTGAAGAAATTGCTAAAGATTGAAAATGGGGAAGAAAAAGAAAAGATTTGGACAACGAATCGACCTTGATGCCTTCAGGTGAAACGCAGGCGAGACCACCAGCTTGAGCAATGTTAGATGCACCGTTGAAACAGGTACACACTATGCGGTTGAAGTCCTTTGCCACTGGAAAACCATCAGAATATTGGAGCTCTTTCGGAATGGCTGTCCAGCCAAGACGAACTCCGGTGAATCCAGCATACTTGGAGAAAGAAGAAACTTCAAGCGCAACCTGCAACCAATAGGAATGACCAACTTAGGAACAAAAGATTAGTAAGGGGAACTCTATCTTCATGAACATGTTCTCATCTTCAAACATTTTTCATGCTTTCTCTTGAAAAATGTGAGAGACTACAAATTTATGACAAGCGTACCATTATTGCAGTGTATGTAGTGTAGAAATAAAAGAAAGGATGGATCTAATAACATCTTATAAATATAAGACACAAGCATACAAATAATAATTTCGTTGGATTAGAAATTTTGGATATAGCACAAACCTCTTTAGCTCCAGGAATCTCAAAAATGGATCTCGGACTATCATCTGAGACGTACATAGCATAAGCAGAATCATAGACTATTATAGAACCATTTTCTTTAGCGAACTGTACAAGCTTGGTTAGTTGCTCTCTTGATGCAGCAGAACCGGTAGGGTTATTTGGAGAACAAAAGAAGATGATGTCTGTCCGGCCAACAGTGGACAAATCAGGAAAAAACCCATTTTCTGGCGTGCACCTCATGTACTCAATATTGGCATACTTCTCCACGTCCTTCTGAAACATCCCAGTCTGGCCCAGAATAACGCTAGAATCCACATAAGCCTACAGAGAGGCAATATTTCATAAAATTCCAAAGACGATAAAAGGTAAATTTTCTATGTGGGACAGCCAATAGATCCTCATGCTGCTAACAGTTACTCCGTATAACAGTTCATTAGCAGCAGACAATAAGGAGGCAAGCAAGAATAAAATAAAGCATAATATATTTACCGGGTAAGATGGGTCTTGAACAGCCATTGTCACATTAGATCCAAAAAGGACCTGCCAAACAAGAATCAGATAAAAACTCTAAGCAACCAACAAGCTATATCCAGTAACAAATGCCCTTGTACATTGCAGACCTTTACCCAAAATAGAAGTGAAAAAGGCTAACCTGGAGGCGAGATATGTCACTTTTCGCACCATCAGATACAAATATATCATTCTCTTCGATGCCAAGGCCAGCGTAATAGGTTGAAGCAATGGCAGCTCTCAATTTCTGTTAAGAATTAAGTTAGAAAAAATATGTGTATTTGTTTCTCCATATCTATGGCCACCAAACCTCTCACTCAGATTGGAAAAAGAAAAAAATGGGATACTGGTGGAGGGGGAAAGGGGGCAAAAGAAAACAAGGAGCATAAAACAGAAGAGATATGAAGATTACTACCTGTTCACCTTGTTCGGCACCATAACCGCTGTAACCAGAGACTGTCGACAGCACTTCTGATCTCTGATAATAAGAACAATGGTCATCATAATATGTGGAAGAGCATCAATATTCAATAAGAAATAAGAGCACAACATAGTTACATACTATGCTAAACATGTAGAAACAATAGTGTCCCAATCTACCAAACCCAATTGTTTTCTGACAATTTTGATTAAACTAGTTACTAAGTACAGCCTTTGGGACCAGGACCATAATTTCTACTGATGCAAACACACACAAGGGGAAGATACAAGAAGAGATCAATCTCGCCTTAAATTTACTTCTCAGGGGAGTGAGTCCACATGCACACCCATATAAGAGTAAGCTTCAATCCCCACACGCATGATATGGTGATGTCCAATCGACATATCAAGTTTACCCTCGTAAAACAATAAATCTATAAAGAATTATTCATGAGGCTCAAAACCAATACCTTTGACATGGCAGAAGTAATGACTTCTGGAATTGGCTCAGTTGTGTCACCAATTCCAAGGCTGATAACTTTAGCATCTGGATTTTTAGCGATGTGTGCATTTCTCCGTCTTGCTATCTAAATAGCACAGGCATAATGAGATTCTAATCAACTACACTTGCATTAGATAAAACAAGAATCATCAAACAAAATTAGAAACAACAGACCCGAAACAGACCTCGGGAAAGAGATAGCCAGCTTGAAGCTTAGCTAGATTTTCATTGCGCGCCACATTCGTCTTGTAAGCTTCATCAAAAGTAGCACCAACAGTCAGAATACTGAACTAAAATTAATGCCTTAAACAATCTCTACATAATGGAAGAAACCAATCAGAGCACATTCAAGAATAACATTCACATCCTCATGAGCAAAACTCTCTCTTTAAGCCCAACTCCAATATTCGTCTTATCAATCTGTTGCATTCGTCACTACACATCCATAGCTGCCACATCTCCTTATTGTTTTTGCTAATTCAAGCAGAAGTTCCAAATTGTTCTTAAAATTCAGCTCTCTCATCTTACCAAGCTTCCTTACTCCGATTTAAACACCAAAAAAAAAAAAAACAATTTTTTTAAGGGGGAAACAAACAGAATTCGTAAATTCCAGATAAAATTAAAAAAAATTGCAACTTGATTGATAATTGATAACAGAAGGATTGAAAAAAGAGAGGACGTGATTGAATAATGAGAGAAATGAGGCACCAGTTTTCTCAGCTGACGGCGTAGCAACACATTTGACAACTGCACTCATTCTCCCCGCCACGGAAACATGAGAAGGCCTGAGGGACTTGAGATTGTTGTGAGCGAGGAAAGTGGAGGTGGATGCGGAGAGAGAAGTGGAAACATTTTGGTGAATCGCCGACATTTTGAGCTCAGAGTGTGGAGGATGAGAGGCTGAGGCTGCTGCTGTGTTGCAGAGTTATACAGAGTTCAAAGCCGCCAATTGTGATGATTTGCAATTTTTTAAGGTTTAATTGAAACCCTAGACTCAGATGGACTAATTCTGTTTTTTTATGCTTCTTTTACAAATTTGTTTGATCGGAATACTGATTAAAGTTTGTCTAGATGTTATTTTGGTAATAAAATTGCAGCTTAGTTGATAAAAAAAAAATTATTTATTTAGTAAGTAAAATACTTTTCTACACTATGTAAAAGTTCATAGAATAAATTAAGAATCATTATTAAATAGGGGCATTTATTTTGATATTTAGATAAGTGTAGCAAATTTGAGTTATACTAGTAGTCCCTTCGTCCAGTGGATGCGTTTTTTTCGGCACATAATTTAAAAGAATTATGCTAAACGAGTTAAGTACATAAAGAATAAAGTAGTACTAGAAAATAAAAAAATAAATAGAATAAAGTAAAAGAGAGTAAAATAATATGTCATTCGTTTCAACTAAGTTGAGACTTGAGACATAACTTTTGGACACGAAACTTTTGGACACGGAGATTAAGAAAATTGTGTTGAAAAGTATGAGAGATAAATAAAGTAGGAAAGATAAAAAGAGAGCAAGTAGATAGTGGAATAAAGTAGGAGTGATTCGATGTTTTGTTTTTTTTTCTAAAAAAATGATTCAACTTATTTGGGATATCCCAAAAAGAAATGCGACTCCATTTAGTTGGGAGGGAGAGAGAATAAATGAGAAGAAATATGTTAATTATTAAAAAGATACTATGGAACTACTAGGCAAAAAATTACCTAACCAATCTATACATATATAAAGCCACAGTTTTGGCTGGCCCACTTTTCCCTCCAACTTTAATAAAATGTGTACTGATCATATCATATAAAATTTTCTCATATTATATAATTATCTTTATTCCATGTTTCCATTGTTTTAATACAAGAAAGCAATTTCAAATGATAAAAACAGCTTTAAAGAATGATGTAAAGGAACAAACATTTAAGATCCAATAGATATATAAATAAGTCCAAGTGAAACAGCTATTAAAATTACTTCTTAGACAATAGATAAAAGACCTGAACTGTGTAAAGTGGTATATGAATGACAAACTGTGTAAATTGGTGCAATATGAATGACAGAAGTTAAGCTGTCAGATTCTGTGTAAAGTAAGTGGTACATTTCATATTCCCTTATACATCTATAATCTAAAATAAGATATCTTTGGCTTAGTCTTTAACAATTCAATCCACTGAATTCCTGCACAAAAACAAACAAGAGGCAGGGAGTAATAAGACCAAAGTAATAAGATCCAATAGATATATTAATTAGTCAAAAACAAACATGAGGTACGAGTAATAAGAAACATTATACAGACCTTATTATAATTAACTAAAACAATGATATATTTAAAAATAAATCTCAAGAAAGAAGTTAACAGGTATACACCTTAACAATTTCACAAGTACATACTAATTGTATGTAGTACAACACTAAGTTTTACATGATAAATAATAAGAGCAAAAGTTGCAACAAAACTAAAAACATCACTAAATCTGAGGTTAAACTATGAGCTCAACAATAAACAGTGCTTATTACACATGATTCTATTGAAAAACTAATTTTAATCCAATTATCCAAAGGATATATGTAAAACCAGATTCAAATTCAAATTTCAAAAAATGAGCCAAAGCACACACACTCCTCTATATATAGAACAAAAGACAAGGACCAACAATGCCTCTGTTTACTTTGCTCAAAGATCTTCAACCACACACTTCAAAGTGGGTAATCAAAACTAGATGTGTTAGAGCATATGAAGTTTCTGCAGGAAGCAACAAGACAAATATAAGCTCCCTTGATTGTGTTCTTGAAGATAAGGAGGTATGCATCGAAATTTACAGATTTACAGCTTCATTATCAGTAATAAGATATTCTAATTTTTACATATTTTTATTGCAGGGGACTCAGATTCATGCAAGTTTCCCACGTGATATAATGCATAAATTCAAAGACCAAATCAAAGAAAACAAAGTGCTATGTATTCGCAATTTCTTTGTGAATAGAAACCGTGTAACAAACAGAGTCACTACAAACGAACACCGCCTATTTATGAACCCAAAAACTGAAGTTCTTGAAGTGGAAGACCAGAAATTTCCAGAACATGTCTTTCAGTTCAAAAATTTCAAAGAAGTGGCAGAGATAAAAAGAATTGACAAGGAGCCACTATTTGGTATAATTCCTTTAATCTTTTGTGGTTTTTGTTAAAGCTTTATACAAATTATATACAAATACAATTTATTTATTGACACAGATATAATGGGTGTTGTGGTGGATACTGGAAATGTGGTGACACAAGGAAACTCTAAACTCCTAGAGTTGCAGATTATGGATAAGTAAGACATCTTTGCTTTGATATATGTTTTAAACACATACTAAGTAACATATTATATTTTCTATGACTAGGCACAAGAAAATTTATTGCACATTGTGGGGAGAACATGTAGACTCTTATTTACATCAAATGGAGACTTTTAAAATTGAAACCATTCCAATCATAATTGTGAGATTCTGCAAAGTCAACATGTTTAAAGGTAATGATTTGAGTACAGTAACATATAGCATTTTTTATATATCACAGAAACTATATATTTTGTATTCTAATATTTGTATGATAAATGCAGGTGAAAACAGGGTTGGAACATATTTTAATGTCTCTAATGTGCTACTAAACTTTGACTGCAAAGAAGTACATGATCTACGCAAATGGTAAACAACACTTATTAGAAAAACATTTTATAGACACAAGTTACAAAATCTATTCTAATAACCATATTACACAGGATTTCTGGAGATACAAGGATTAGTCTTACAAAACAGAATGTTGGAAAAATTATCAAAAAGGCTCTTGATGAATATGAGGATCTAAAAATAACAAGCCTTGAGGATGTACTCTGCTTAGAGGTTCTTTGCAATATAACTTACACATTTGCAATCTTCTAATTGCATAGTAAATGAAAAAAATTATTATGTAATTAAGTTTGTTGATGCATGGACACAGGAAGGAAACTACTGGATTTGTGGAAAGATAGAGACAATGCTTCCTCACTATGGGAAATGGTTCTATTTGTCATGCAAAATATGTGGCAAAAAAGTTGATAAAAAAGGAGAACAATACTACTGCACCAAATGCACAAAACACTATCATGAAGCAATTGAAAGGTACTCTTTCTTTTAAAGCAGTTTATTTGTTTCATATTTGTATTTCAAAAAAGAACTACTAATAAAATTGTTTATTACAGATATAGGTTTGTTGTTAATGTAGTAGATCCAACCTACAATGCATCACTATTGATATGGGACAGAGAGAGTCGCCAAATGATGGGAAAAAAAGTTGGAGAAGTTGTACTAGCAGATAATGAGGTATATATATAAGTATTATATAACAATATTTTAGGTTTGTAAACCAATATTATTTATTGAATAATATAATTTTATTTTCAGATAGGAAAAGAGGACTTCATACCATCAGAAATTGAAGAGAAAATCCTTGGAAAAACTTTTCTATTCAAAATAATCCTGCGTAATGACATGGAATACAGAGTGAATTACCCTTTTAGTGTTATCAAAATATGCACTATACCACATGTAATAGAGAAATATGTGCCAGCATCTCTTAACTCAAACAATACTGAAGTAGGAGAATCAAGCTTAAGTTTCAGTGACCTTCTCTTTGGATCAGACATTCTTAATGAGGTATATATTCTCAAATACAAAAAATTTATATAATAAATATTTCAAAGGGCTAACATAATTTTTGGCTGTTGTATTGGCAGATGGGAGATGATGGCATGCATAAACCAATTGCATCAACTAAAACATGTGCAAAAGGTGAAGAATGGATTATGAAAGCATCACTCAAAAGAAACTTGGAGGAAGATTTTGATAATTGCATGCAGGAAAAAAAGCTTAAGAGTAATGATGAGCAGGAGGGTTGAAGATAGATGCTTAGGGTTTAAAATCAAGGAAAGGCCAATCCTTTTGTTTTTTGGATCTGATGTTTTATTAAAAGCATTAGACTGTAAATAGAGGGTATTAGTAATACCATCACTTAGATGTAGTGAATGCAATTAAGATTGGCCTGTTATGTATTAGGATGTTCCTGCTGCTGTTTTAGTATGCTCTTTTAGTATGTGGAATATAAGTAATGTCTATTAGTATTTTAGTTTCAATTGCTAAATATAATTAAAAACTATTTTTATATATCGATCTATAAATATAATAATTTTATAAAAGCAGAATTTAAGGGAACAAATAAACAATAGAATAAATATTATGTTAAGTAGTTAATTAATTAATACACTTAGGTATTGTGAAACATCCAAAACTTGAAACAATGCAGTACATAAGAGAAAAAACAACTCAATCAATAATAAATGAATTTAATTTATTTATTAATACACTAAGGTGTAGTAATTTATTTACTAATACGCATCCAAAAGTGGAACTAAAGCAACACATATGATAACAGATAATTCAATCAGTAATAAATAACATGTTTAGTTTATATACTAATACACTAAGGTGTAGAAATTTATTTACTAATACACTAAGGTGCAATGTTACATCCAAAAGTTGAACTAATGCAACATATAAGATAACAGAAAATTCAATCAGTTAAAAATAACATGTAGTGGAATAAAAAAATAAATATTTTAAACATGAGTTTAATTTGTTTCAGAACATAAATAGACCTTTGAGGATTCTTATTCTAAATGAACGGGTCATTTTAAAGAAGAGAGTATTAACTAAATTGAGTTACATATTATAATAGAAAAAAAGTTTGAAAGTAAAACAATCCAACATAAAAAGAAATAATATAAACAATTAACAAATAATCTTAATTCTTAAACTTACAAGCGTACATATAGACTAATTACTAAAATTTAAGTGGACTCTATATTCACCTAATAAAAGGTGATATATGCAGATATTTTGACCATTAGTTATCTAATAAGTTAGAAAAATTGTTTAAAATTGAGTTAACTCTATATTACACTAAAGAAGCATTCATTGACCAATGGTTATTGGTCACTTTTAATACAGTTGCATTGTTAACCGTGATCTGTGATAAACCCTAACTAATACCTATATCAACTAAGAATTACATAGGTGATCACAATTAAAATTTAAAATATTTATTTATCAGTGGACAACCATAAATACTCTCAGAAGAAAATTTTTAAAATCACATAGAAGACTCAACCCTCAGTTAATCATTTAGATATTCTGCTACTCCTTTATTTCGTAATAATAATACCATTACTAAGTATGCGCATGTTTGTTGTTAACAGAAATCAAAGATTGAGGAAGAAGACATTATATGCCACACTCTGCAACTATGAAAAGGCTTACAAAATCTACAAAGCTTACTTCATCTATTGAAGCCCAGACACAAAACAAGACAGGTATTTTCAATATATGTTTTAAGCTTTGTAAAATGAAAATTATGCAGTTAGGAAGAAGTTTAGGACATACCTATTGCAGCATATTAGCCTGAATTTGGAAGAAAATCGATACTGATCGTTTTCTTATCTGGTGGTTTCTCTTTAAGCTGCATATATGTAGTTTGATGTCAATACCTAAATGTTAATGAAATAGTTCCCTAATAGAGAGTAAATACTAATGAGTAGAAGGAATAAGAAACTTAACTTATTGATACAATAGCTTGTATGCACGGCAAATTAGTCTCCAGATCATCTTCTTGGCGTTGTTTCAATCCTAAAGAGACATAGATTAGATTGAGGTCAACATCCATATGTGCAAAATCTTAGAAAAAATTTAGAATGCGACTGGATATTCAAAAAAAATTCGTAGTATTTCGCAAAAATTCCAAGCGGAATGAGCATACTTTACATGCCCATATAAATCACAGCTAGAATACGACCGAACTTCCATCGCATAATCAAGGAAGCTCTAACAATAGTTGTAGATTTATGCTTAAATGATAGATCTACAGCCGAGATTAATGTAGAGTAAAGTACAAAAAGGTAAAAATTATAGATCTGGAGTATGAATGTTAGATCCTAACCATTGAGGGGCAGGAAATTGGCAATTCCATCATTTCTAGAAAAAATTCAAAATTATAACAAACACTTACAAGTTCAATATAGATCTAAATGTGATGCGCTACAGTCAAGCTAACAATCGCAGTTGTCATAGATCTATGGTTATAAGG
Organism: Salvia hispanica; assembly: GCF_023119035.1. Classification (NCBI taxonomy): domain Eukaryota; kingdom Viridiplantae; phylum Streptophyta; class Magnoliopsida; order Lamiales; family Lamiaceae; genus Salvia; species Salvia hispanica. The sequence goes on along the minus strand of NC_062968.1, from coordinate 20,816,702 downwards.
TAGATCTAGAACCGAGATTAGTGTAGGATGACCTTTTCTTCACAGATCAGGAGCATTTTTGTGGAATCCTACCCATTGAGGTGTAGGAAATAGCCACTTCCACCATTTCTGATCAAAAAAATCGAAAACTATAGAAAAGCTTCAACTCGATTGTTCTTAAAAATAAGCAATCTGGGTTAATCTTTGAATACTATTTTAAAATAAATCTAACAAAAATAAAAAAGGATGCATTTCATATAGAGTGAATGTGAATATTGCAACAAGACCTATATTAAAAAAAGAGAGAGAATCCGTTTGATTTGAGCACTGGAGAAAATATGAATCGATATTATAAATGAAGATAAATTTAGGGTTTGCTCATATTAATGAGCATTTATTTTGTGGGCTTTTGGTAGATGTGGCGATTTTAGTCCATTAGGGTTTGCTCATATTAATGAGCATTTATTTTGTGGGCTTTTGGTAGATGAGGCGTTTTTTAGTCCATTACTAGATAAAAATAATGCCTAATTGTTTGCATTCACTTCTCTCTCATCACATGTGTATAATATTTTTGGGGAAGAATCCTATGCTACGGATTAGTATAGGTGTAGTATGTGTATCGATTATTTTGGGAAGTAATATGTGTATAATATTTTGGGGAAGAATCCTATGCTACGGAGGAATTCACAACACCCTTTCCATTATATTTTCCATTTTCCTTTTTTTTTTTGACATATCAATCAATCAAAATAACAATAATATTCAGTGTTTTGATTTATAATTAGTTATTTTATTCTTTTAGTTTTTTGGAGGTTTTATGCATGTTTTATTAATTATATATCTTTACAACATGTCTAATGCAGAAAAAAATATATTATGCAATGTATATAGTTGGTATTACTATAATTTAGCTTACATAAAAAACATTAACTAATGTCAAATTTGAAAATTAGAGTTTATGGTTATATTAATAAATTGATCAAATTTAATGTGAGAGAGAAAGTGTGAGGGGGAATAGATATTTAATGTAAGATAAATTAAAAAAGAAAAAGAAAAGAAGAGAGCGTTGGTTTTGTGTCGTCGGCTACGGCAATTTGGTGGTTGTGTGTTGGGAGAGAATAGCTTTTATATGGTTGTATAGATTATGGTTTTAATCACAAGTATATTAATTTAATTAGTTATAGTCTAATTCATTGAATTAATTTCGTACTAATCTAATGTAATATATTTGGGCTCATTATTTGAACTATACTATTAAATTTTTATAGTTAATAAGTTTGGGCTCATAATTTTCTATAATTTGGTTTATAGAAGTATTCCTTGAATTATTTTTTGTTTAACTCAAATGTACTAATATTATTATTTTTTTGAAGTTTATGTTGGTGGATCCGTTGAAAGTCCTATTATTATAAGTGATGTTGTTCGTGATGATCTTACGGAAGAGAGCACTATTGTTTCGTCTTCATTGTATCAATGTGGAGGTATTTTTTTATTTCTATTGGGATTTAATTTTATTATTTTTTTATTTATGTAAATGTAATGCATATGAGTATACTACATTTGATAACTATTTTTATTGTTTATCTTTGTTAATATTATTATAATAATTGAAAATTAAAATTATTATATTGAACCATTTCATTGCTCCTAACGTTTTTTAGTTTTTGTTTTCTATTTTCATTTGTAAATATGTTAATAGAAGTACAAATTTAATGATATTTAATTTTTTATTTGTAGATTATTGGGATATTGGTGATGCTTTGTTCTCCTGTTCGTATTGTGGTGCGTTGTTTTGGTATGAGGAACGTCTTGGCAAACCGAATAAACCCAAGAGTCCGAGATATTCCCTTTGTTGTATGAATGGGAATATTGAGCTTCCTTTGATGATAACTCCTCCCGAAGTTTTATTGCGTTTGATGTTCTCTAACGATGCCAAAAGTGTTCACTTCTTGAAAAATATTCGTTCATATAATTCTATGTTTTGTTTTACTTCTTTGGGAGGTAAAATTGATAATAGTTTGAACACCGGTCGTTCTCCTCCTGTTTTTCGTTTATATGGTCAAAATTACCACTTAATTGGTAGTTTGCTACCACTGCATGGTGCACCTCCCAAGTTTGCTCAATTGTATATTTATGACACGGATAATGAGATCAATCATAGAATGAAGTCTGTGAGGTATGTATTTATATTTATATGATTTCAGTGTTAAAATTTAGTTGAATTTTTTATATTTAATTTTAATGTAGTTATTATCTTTGCAGGGAGAGAAATATTGTTAATGATCTTCACTCTGAGATTGTATGTGACTTACAATTTATGTTGGATGAGTATAATGTGCTGGTAAAGTCATTCCGTTTGGCTAAAGAAATGATCAATCAACAAAATCCATCAAATGTGAAATTGAGGTTGCTTGGTAAAAGAGGTAGGGATGGAAGGACTTATAACCTACCTTCTGTTTCTGAGGTAGCCATGCTTGTGGTTGGGGATTTTGACCACGCATTGGGTGATAGAGACATTATTGTTGAAAAACAGTCAGGGAATCTACAACGCATTAGTGAACTTCATCCTTCTTATCTTGCATTGCAATATCCGTTGTTGTTCCCTTATGGGGAGGATGGTTATACAGAATTCATAGGTTTTTCTGATTCTTCTACTTCCTCATCGACCAATAGAAAGAGAGTTAGCCCTAAAGAGTTTTTTTCGTACCGCATGCATGATAGAGTTGCTGAGTGTTCTATTATTTTGTATGCGAAGCGATTGTTTCAACAATTTATTGTGGACGCATACACTATGATTGAATCTGGACGATTGACGTTTGTTCGAACCCAACAAAAGAAATTGCGTGCTGAAATTTATAGCGGGTTGGAGGAGGCCGTTCTACGTGGTGAAACTGATAGTTCCAGACATGGGAAACGAGTTATCTTGCCTTCCAGTTTTGTTGGTGGTGCCCGGTATATGATTCAGAATTACCAAGATGCGATGGCTATATGTAGATGGATTGGATATCCAAATCTTTTTATAACATTTACGTGCAATCCTAAGTGGCCTGAGATTGGGAGGTTTGTTGGGCCTAGGGGTCTAAAATCAGATGACCGTCCTGATATCGTTAGTAGAATGTTTAAAGTGAAGTTGGATGGTTTCATAAGGGATGTTAAGAGTAAAAAAATATTTGGAGCCGTTAAAGCAGGTTCATTTGCATTTTTTTAAAGTTTTTTTAAACATGAATTTAAGTACTTTATTTTATAATTAAACCATATTCTTTTTATGTATTGTGATGCAGTTATTTACACCATTGAGTTTCAGAAACGTGGATTGCCCCATGCACATATTTTATTATTTTTAAGCAATGAGGATAAACAACCTCATCCTCGACGCATTGATGAAATTATATCTGCTGAAATTCCTGATCCATTGATTGATCCTTATTATTATGAGTGCGTCAAAGAACTTATGATGCATGGTCCGTGTGGTGTTGTTCGAAAATCATCCCCTTGCATGCGTGATGGACGTTGCACTAAGTATTATCCCAAGAAATTTGTTGCTGATACAATCTTTGATGACGATGGTTATCCCATTTATAGGCGTAGAGATAATGGTCTGGTTGTGTTGAAGGATGGTGTTTCTTTGGATAACAGATATGTTGTTCCTCACAATCGTTTTCTCCTTATGAAATATGGTGGTCATATTAATGTTGAGTGGTGCAATCAGTCCCGGTCAATCAAGTATTTGTTCAAATATGTACATAAGGGTTATGATAGGGTGACAACATCTTTTTTCCAATCTGGAGTTGATGGTGTTGAAAAAAATCTGGATGAAGTAAGTTTGTATTATGATTGTAGATATGTATCATCTTGTGAAGCTGCTTGGAGAATTTTTGGGTTTGAGATTCAATACAAGGATCCTTCAGTTGAACGGTTGAGTTTTCATCTTCCTAATGAACAACATATCATTTTTGATGAAGCCGATTCGTTGGATAATGTCCTGAATCGTAGGACAATTCATGAGAGTAAGTTCTTAGGTTGGATGGAGGCAAATAAGATATATTCTGAAGGGAGAAATTTGACATATGGCGAATTTCCAACCAAGTTTGTGTGGAAGAAAGATCATTGGCAACCTAGAAAACAACGTTATTCGATTGGGAGGTTGTTTTATGTTGCTCCTGGTTCTGGTGATATGTATTACTTGAGATGTTTGTTGAATGTCGTTAAGGGAGCTACATGCTATGAGGATCTTAGATTTGTTAATGGTGTTCAATATGATACATTTAGAGATGCATGCTTCGCTTTAGGATTGTTGGATGATGATAAGGAGTATATTGATGGAATTGTTGAGGCTTCTTTTTGGTCATCTGCCCATTCACTAAGATTGTTGTTTGTAAGTCTGTTGTCATCAGAATCTGTTTCTCGACCGGATGTTGTATGGCAAAAGTGTTGGAAACATTTATCCGATGATGTTGTTTATAACCAAAGAATATTAAGGAATCAACCAGGTAATTTTTAACTGAATATTTTTGTTGTATTTATTAAATATTTTTTATGTCGGCCTAATTACATACATATTTTCATTACTCCAGGTTTGGTGCTGAGTGATGATGAAATTCAGAATTTTGTGTTGGCGGATATTGAGAAATTGTTAATGAATGTTGGTAAAAGTTTGCGTGATTACCATGGTATGCCGTATCCAGAATCGCAGTATTTTGAAACATCTCAAAATACATTGATCAGCGATGAGTTGTGTTATGATCGTGAAGCTTTAGGAAGAGAACACTTGGAATTTCTTTCAAAGTTCACGGATGAGCAACTTCATGTTCATGATACGATAATGTCGTCTGTGAATTCGACTGAAGGAAGAATGTTTTTTGTTTATGGTTATGGAGGGACTGGAAAAACATTTATCTGGAGGTCTTTGTCAGCAGGGATTCGTTCGAAGGGAGGTATTGTGTTAAATGTGGCGTCCAGTGGCATAGCCTCTTTATTGTTACCTGGAGGTAGAACCGCCCACTCACGCTTTAAGATTCCTATCAATGTTAATGAAGATTCTATGTGCAATATAAAACAAGGTACGGATCTTGCCGAGCTTATCATAAGGTCGAAACTTATCATATGGGATGAAGCTCCGATGATTCATAAACATTGCATAGAAGCCGTTGATAGGACTTTTAGAGATATTCTTCGTGTGTTTAGTGAGTCCAGTATGGACAAACCGTTCGGTGGAAAAACTATAGTTTTTGGTGGTGATTTTAGACAAATATTACCTGTTGTTCCTAAAGGGAGTCGACAGAATGTTGTGAATGCCACCATTAACTCTTCATATCTTTGGAGTAATTGTACAGTGTTGAGGTTGACCAGAAACATGAGACTGTTGAGTGTTGAATCTTCTTTTGAAGCTTCTAAGTTGGAGGAGTTTTCATCTTGGGTTGCTTCTATAGGTGATGGAGTTGTTGGTGGTCCGAATGATGGTGAAGTCGTAATTGATCTTCCCTCTGACATTTTACTGTCTAATATTGGAGATCCTCTTAAAACCATTGTTGAGAACATATATCCTTCTTATATGGATCCTGAAGAGTTGAGCAATTGTTTGCATGATCGTGCTATACTTGCTCCCACGCTTGATGTTGTTGATGAGGTTAACCAGTTCATGATTTCGATGGATCAGTCTCAAGGTCGGGTATATTTGAGCTCTGATAGCATTTCAAATTCAGATTCCACATCGAATGGTTTAGCTGAGATACATTCAGTTGAATTTTTGAATAATTTGAAGTGTTCAGGTACCCCTAATCATGAATTGATGTTGAAAGTTGGAACTCCTGTAATGTTGTTAAGAAACATAGATCATTCTAATGGTTTGTGTAATGGCACCAGATTGATAATCACCCGGTTAGGTGATTATGTTTTGGAGGCCCGTGTCTTGGGGGGGCATAATATTGGTCATAGAGTTTTGATTCCGCGAATGTCATTGATACCGTCTGATCCAAGGCTACCTTTCAGATTCCAACGACGCCAATTTCCTTTGGCTGTATCATATGCAATGACCATTAACAAAAGTCAAGGCCAATCTCTGTCTCATGTTGGATTATTTTTGAAAAAACCGGTCTTTAGTCATGGACAACTTTATGTTGCTATATCTAGAGTCACAAGTCGTGAAGGTTTGAAGATTTTAGTGTGTGGGGATGAGAATGATAGTAGAAGTGATTCTACTCTTAATGTTGTTTACAAAGAAGTCTTTCAAAATGTATGAATTATTGGTGTTAGAGAGATGTTTGTAATGATTTTATCGAGAAGATGTTTGAATTCTATGTTGTGTTTTGTTTACTTTGGCATTTAGTATTTCTCAGTCTTTTTAATGTATATCCTGTTTTATTTCTATTTTTTTTCCACATGTTCTTTCGCTACAGTGGTTTGACAGACTTATAGATATATAAGTAAATGTATGATTTTTAAATCTTCATAATCTTATGAATATAAAATTTAAATAGTTTCTATTCTTGATTTGCAATAATTTTTTTTTTATATATAATTTTTTATTTTGATTTAATTTGTTTTAAATATATTTTCTTATTTTTTGAAAATTATTTGGCCCTTGCATAGCACGGGTGGTAATACTAGTACTATGAAATGGAGGGGTTGCTATATTTCCATGTGTTTGAGAATTTATTTATTTTAATAAATAAATAACGAAAGCTCCAAACCTTTTAACTATAAAAATAACACAGATAAGGAAATTATTTCAAAATGAGCTTTCCATATTAGATTAATTTAATCAAATTCAACAAATAAAAGTACATTATACAAACGCTAATTATCGAAAGAGAAAAAGAACCCTAGAATCGTGCTAGTACTCTTTCCTCTCTAGATTTCTCGAAGCTCAGCCCTTTTCTTCGTCGCGAGGTTTTTCGTCCAGCTTCTACTTCTCCATCAAGGTAATTCTCCTCCACTCTCTGTTATTTTGATCCATAAAGATGCCGGTGTTTCTCTTCTTCTTTTTATTTTCCTCATCTGCAAATTCGGGACATGAATGAATGATGGTACCCTTGACTACAGAGATTTGTAATTGGGTAACCTAATACACTCCGAATCTCGCGATCGATATTTGTAATTGGATACAGAGGGAGAGATTGAATTTACAGAACTCAAATTGTTTCAAACTTTGCTTGTAAAAATTGAAAACAACATCTATTTAAAATTGTTGAATTCGTTTCTGGGGCAGAGGAAACTCTGGGTTTAATGAAAATTAAGTTATTTGGGTGGATGAAAAGTTACTTATTTTAGGATGAAAAATTGAAATTCATTGAGAGCTTTTTTGCTGAAGTTAGAATAAAGGGGAGTTGTGGATTAGATGTTATGGGCAGAAAAATTGGGGAAGAATACTTTGTTTTAATATACTCCATTAAATATAGTGCATTATCACCACCGATTTCAGTTTGCAGCTTCTATCATCTGAGATACAGAGATAAATTGTCTATAGAGAGGAAGAGATAATGTATTTCTCAATCTCTGATATGAATTAGACTTAAAAATCTGTTCTTTCAGCTGAAAGTAGTTGGCAAGATATTGTGAATACAGTTTTTATACCTTACACCATCAAATCTCCTTTGAAGTTTCAACTGTAAAGAAGTTTTTTTTTTAAGTCATTTTCTTGATTCTGCCTGCTGCCTGGTCATGGTTGATTTGTAGTTGCAACATCTAAGGTTTGCAAGATTGAGATTGTCTCCAGATATGGAGAGGAATTTTTGTAGATGCATCAGTTTGAATTATGGGCATCTCTTTATTTTCTTTTACCTAGTCAAAGTGCACCCATCTGTGAAGTGCACGTCTTGGGCATGTAGATTTTGTATTCACCTGCCATCTTTGATAAGTGAGAATGCTCAAAATCTGCTTGTGCTATATGCAGGAATATCCTCTTTAGCTGCCTTAGTGAACATCCTTGTTGAGGTTCAATATGGATTTGGAGACGGAAAACAGAATAGCTGCCATTCTCTTAAAGCAGGCTGCAGAATTGCGCCGTGAGGCTCAGAAGGAAGGTGCACTTGCTTATCTTCGTGAGCCCACAGTTAGGTGCAGGCCAAATTCTCGTTTCTTGACTGCAACTGTTCGTGGAGTACAACAAGGTGAGTTTTGCTGCCTATTTTCTTGTTTGGTGTTGGGATGGGCTATAAATTATATGTGTGGGGGCTTCTCTTTCTTACTGTCTATAGTGGTTGTTGTTCTTTAGGTTTGTGCTTATATAGGTACTGAACTGTGATAACCACAATTCACGATGCTACTGAACAATAGCTTTTTTTTAGCTAAGCTGGAAAGTTGGGTGTTGTTGTCTTTTAAAAATAAATCTTTTTCTTGTTTTGTGTGAGATAACTATGAAGCACAAGTCCTAAATCTTTTTTAAGATTATTTACTGAATTGAAGCTAGACAGACAATATTTATTTAGATGCATTCAGAAATTATTTTCTGCTTTATATTTTACTCTGAATCAAGATCTGAGTACTGATTCAGCAAATATAACATACTAATGGAGACGATAAATCCTGTTTATTGGCCATTCAACTAAAGAATTCAAAATCACTTTTTCATGCTTAAGAAGTTTGTTTCATCTCCTGATGTTAGTTGCAGGACAGTTAATTGAACTTTCTCCTTTTCTCTTTCTTCTTTTTCTGGTTGTTGTGGGGAAAAACCTGAGTTGTGCTACTGTTGATGTATTGAGACTGCAAGTAGCTTTTTTTGAAAGTATGGGAATCTTCACCGAAACATAGTTGTCATTTTTAGCCAGTTCTTTTATCTCATGTATCTCAATAATATCCTAACTCCCGTTCGATATTTGGTGCTGCAGCTAATCGTGTAGTTGAAGTTAATGAGATGTGGCGACTAAGAGATAAGCAGCTCGAACTGGACAACAAGCTTAGAGGAATCAGAAGTGAGAGCAATAGTGGAAGGGGTCACAAGGACATTCGTGAGTCTCGCACTTGTACAAGTAGAGCCAGCGATGAAGTGGATAACAGTGCAAATTCTTCTCGCTCTTCAAAGAAAAGAGACCGTTTGGATCCATTGGAGGATGAAGGTCTTAAGGATGCTGAAATTGACCAATTTTTACACTCCAGGTTCGTTTGCTCATTCACGTTATATTCTGAATACAATTTCGTCGTTTTAGCAGCTTTCATGAGTAGATGGTAATCATCAGCCGTACTGATTGCATCATGTTTCGACCTATAGAATCAAGCGAGGCAGGGGTTCAGTTGGGTCGAGGATGGATGAAACCGGCCCTTACCTCCCCCTTAGCCCAGATTCTAAAAACAAGTTCGATAGCGATAATGAGACGATTCCATACAAAGCAAGAGTCGCACTTGGCCCAGAGAAGCCTTATTCCCTGAAATCCAGTGAATTGTCTTCGGATGATGAGCCACATCCACACAAGAACAAGAAAGCCTCGAGCAAACGCCATTCGAGGAAACACAAATCGAAGGAGGCGTCGAAAGACAAGAAGAAAAAGAAGAGAAAGGAAAAGAGAAGTAAACATCACAAGTGATCATGTAACAGTTTTCAAATGGAAATCAGATTATTCATCTATTTATCTATCTTTATATGGTTGCCATTTGTTGTATGTACATTAATTTAAATCTTTGTTAATCTGACTTCCGCCATTGATGAAATCTCTAGATTTGTCTTATGTTGGATTGCAACTAACAAGGATTAAATATGAATGGAATTTGGTATCCGTAAAAATAAATGAGATTTTTAAGTTAAAATGAATCAAAATAACAAATCAAACAAATCAAACTGAACAAAGGATCATATCCATCTTCAGATTGATTCATACTTGTGTTGAATTTTGATTGAAATAACAAGGATAGCTATGAATGAAATGAAATAGCAATGATTTCAAATAACATTGATATATTTATACGAGATCAAACGGCAGAACAAAGATGAAATCAACAGCAATAACATCAAAACAAACTACCTAACCCTGATTAACACCAACAGCACGATTAAAATGATTAGGCCCTCTCACCCCTAATCCTCCTAGCCAACTGGATATCCTTGGGCATAATCGTCACCCTCTTAGCGTGAATAGCGCACAGATTGGTATCCTCAAAGAGTCCGACAAGGTACGCCTCGGCCGCCTCCTGCAGCGCCGCGACGGCGGAGCTCTGGAACCTCAGATCCGTCTTGAAATCCTGCGCGATCTCACGCACGAGCCTCTGGAACGGGAGCTTGCGGATGAGCAGCTCCGTGGACTTCTGGTACTTGCGGATCTCACGGAGAGCGACGGTGCCGGGGCGGAAACGGTGGGGCTTCTTCACTCCGCCGGTGGCCGGGGCGGATTTCCTGGCGGCCTTGGTGGCCAGCTGCTTGCGCGGCGCCTTGCCGCCGGTGGATTTGCGGGCGGTCTGCTTGGTGCGAGCCATTTCTAGGGTTTGTGAGAGGGAAATGGAGATTTGAGATTGGGGATTTGGGGATGAAGAGGGAAAGGAATTTCAGTGGTGATTTATAGTGAAGTTTGTGTGAAATTTGAAGTGGCGGGAGGGAGGGAGAATTGGGGCGGTTGGATTTTGAAATTTTTGGTGGACGGCTGAGATTGTGTATTGAGATGGAAGGATGAGAAATGTGGATTGTCGGATGGGAGCTTATCAACGGTTGAGATTGAGAGTGGGGCGGATCGCGGATTGATGATGTGGGCAACCTGGATGCATTAGTAGAGTATTATCTCTATTAGTAATATCAACCAACTCAAAATATAATTTCACTTAAGTAAAATAGTTTTATTTATTTTATCTTAATATGTGAAAGTTATCAATATTTAATTATATCAATCACATTCTAATTTTTAACTTATCAATTTTGTGAATTTTATTATTGAAACTTTACTTTGGAATTGCGACGGAGAAAATAAATCAGATCAAGAAAATATTCCCGAGTCTAAGCATACTATGGTGGCAATATGAGGTGGTATGCCCCATCGATACTTCTTTGACATGTGGAACTCAAAAATGACTCACATTTTATATATGAAAACCTTCCAAGTTAGATTTAAACTACAACTACTATTAACATGTTGCATCGTGTCACGTTTGAGTCTTTTTCTAATACTAATATTAATATTTAATAACTTATAAAATGATATTCAAACTTACAATAATTTTATAATTAAGTCCTCAAATCAAATTAGATGATTTTTAATGTTTTACAAATTTAATATTCTACATTTCATTAAAACCTTAATTATGTCTTGATAGTATAATCATATTTGTCCTTTTAACTTTTTTTTCTCCTCACTTTATCTTGTCTTAATATTTAATATTTATTACTATTTGTAATGAAAAATAATAATTTATTAAAATTTAATTGAATCATATCCTAATTCCATCTTTCAAATAAAAAACCTATAAATGTGTTTGACTCCTCTCCATATAATTAATATCCGGTAAAATTGAGATATGATTCAATTAAATTTTAATGAATTATTAATTCAAATTATATAAATAATAATGAATATGATAAGAAAATTTGAGAGGGAAAAAATAAAGGAAAAATGTGATATTAATATCAATTGACAGATATAATTATGATTTTAATAAAATATTGCATATTAAATTCATAAAATATTAAAAATCATCTAATTTGATTTATTGGCATAATTATAAAATTGTTATAGGATTAGATAATATTTTTGTAATTTATTAGACAAAGACTCAAGCATGACAAGATGTAACATGTTAAGGTTGTATTCGGTTGCTTAAACTATAAATTAGTAGTTGGATCGGTTGAAATGGGCTTTCTATAAGACTAAATAAATATTGGAGAGAGATAATGGAGAACAAAAGAGAGATGCGGAGAGATAAAATAGTCGGAGGGTTGAAGCTCCGATGAATAGTCGGTATTGCAATGCAGAAAATTATATCATGTAGATGGGCAAACCACTGGCCTTTATTTGTATTGGGCCGACATAATTTCTAATATTAGCAATTGAACACGTTAAAGTTGTCAGCCAAATTATATCATGCTAATCTCTCCAATCGAATGCCGCCTAATAGTAGTTTAAATCTAATTTGGAAAGTATCCATATGCAAAATGTGAATCAATTTGAGTTCCACATGTCAAAGCAGTATTGGTGAGGCATACCACCTCATATTGCCATCATGGTAAGCCTAGACTAGAGAATATTTTCTCAAATCGAGACGATGATCTATTATATTTTTCAAAAAATAAAATGTATACGCAAACTAATGTTTTGTTTTTATTTTTTAATAATTCGCTAAAAAAGATTGCTTGAAGTGATATAAATTGAAATGATTTGGATAGAATTGTTGACTGAAAAACATGAAATGGAATAATGCAATTGCTAAAAATTGTATTGTAGACGAATTTTAAAGTTGGGATATAAAATTAGGGATGGATTCGATCGATTAGCTCTTAATCAAATTTGAACCACTATAATATAGCATTGCATTGCCTATGACTGAATTTTACTCACTACTTACTTTCACTTAAAACTAACTTTTCATTATTAAGTAAAAAGTTGCTCCTACTTTACATATATATGTAATGACTAGTTTATTAAATAAATACCTACATATCACGTATACAATTAACTAGTAGCTTAGTACATATACGATAGACGACATAAAATGCTATTTTGAATAATACAGATCACATGAAATATCATTAAACATTTAAACACAATAAACATTGATCAATTAGTGACACCGATACCTTAGATCATCTCCAATGGCGGCTAGCGGGCCGGCTAGCCGCTCCGCGCGCGCTAGCCGATCATTGGGACCAGCGAGCGCGAAATCGGCTAGCCCACGCCGCTCCGTTGACCGCCATTGTATGGTCCCGATCGCTAGGCTAGCGATCGGCCAGCCCCCCTCATTTTTTTTAAAATTTTCGAAACTCTATATATGCGCGATTTTAACGTTATTTTCATTTGCACCACTTGTTTTAACGAGTTTCTCTCTCTCTCTTAATTTATGTACAAGAGCAATATCGCGAAATGAGTGATGCGGGTGGCAGCGGCGTGGATGGTAGTGGTGATGATGCTGAGGAGTTCAACCGACGATTTAACGAAGAGTTGGCGGCCTATACGTCCCGCGAGATAAATTGGCTGATACAAAGGGCCTTGCAGCCGCAGCAGCCGGCGGTACCTTGACCCATTGTCCACCACCGAAATGTGGTTGATCGGGATCACGTCGCTGCACATCAGCGGCTATATGACGACTACTTCGCTCCGGAGCCGCAGTTTGGGGCCAATCATTTCATGCGGCGTTTTAGGATGAAGAGGCCACTGTTTATGCGTATCGCTGACGCTTTAGAGCTTCGATATATGTGTTTCCGGTTCAGGTATGATGCGGCTGGCGAGTCTGGCCACACACCTATACAAAAGTGCACTGCGGCAATCAGGCAGTTGGCATGCGAAGGCTCGGCAGACATGTGGGACGGGTACTTCCACATCGGTGAGACGACTGCCCTAGATTGTCTGAAGTATTTCCGTCATTGAAATATTCCTTGAGCAGTATCTTCGAAGCCCTACCCCCGAAGACTGTCAGGATCTGATGCAGATGCACGGGGAGAAGCATGGGTTCCCGGGGATGTTGGGCAGCATAGACTGTATGCATTGGGAGTGGAAGAACTGTCCCACCGCCTGGAAATGGTTCTACACGACCGGCTACAAGGGAAAGAATCCCACGATGATCCTCGAGGCCGTAGCCTGATTACCGGCTGTGGATTTGGCATGCGTATTTTGGGGGAGCTGGGTCGAACAACGACCGCAACGTCCTCAACTCGTCGACCCTTTTCAACGAGTAGTGTCAGGTCGTCGGTCCGACCATCAGTTTTGTCGCCAACGACAACCGGCATGATATGGGCTACTACTAGGCGGATGAGATATACCCTAGGTGGCCCGTCTTTGTGAAGACGATCAGATGCGTAGCTGATGAAAGGAAGGCCTACTTTGCGGAACGGCAGGAGTCGGCGCGCAAGGACGTGGAGCGGGCATTTGGTGTGCTCCGGTCTCGATGGGCGGCAGTTAGGGGTCCAACGCGTTTGTGGCATGTCGACTGCATTGCTGATATAATGTATACTTGTATTATCATGCACAACATGAAAGTCGAAGATGAAGGTGTACAACTGACTAGTTGGGCCAATGACGATGCTGATGCAGCCGGTCCAAGCCACGACATGGCCACCCCCAACGTACGAATGGGGGTACCTCACGATGAAGCCGACCGCCTCAAGGCACATACCGACATGCGCCAAGTGGATGCTCATATTCAACTCCAAAAGGATTTAATTGAAGAGTTGTGGGCGCGGAAGATTGCACAACGATAGATTTTTTTTTAATTATGTCATTTTTTAGGATGTACTTTTTCTATTTAAATAAAATTATTGCATTTTCCCGTATCTGTGTCGTAAATTTAATTCTGTAATTTGCGTGATTGTAATTTATTTGTTTTTCATAATTTTGTTGGTCTATGGCTAGACTATTGCTTGTCCAGATTTTTGTCCTGATATATGACAGGCAGTTTCTAGTCCTAGATAATGTGGCAGGAGGAGTTTTTTGGCTAAGCTATTGCTGGCGTATGGCCATTGGAGATGCTCTTATAAACATTTTTCCTATTAAACGTGTAGTCCATATATATATTAGATAAAATTACATATAATCACGACGTGCCATTATTATATGTGGCACGATTCACCTTGATTTTTTCAATCGAATTTCATTAATCAATGAATAATTCTTTCAATTTCTTACATATATTCAACCAAAACTAATACTCCATACGAAAAAAGTCACAACAACATTTTCAACGTAGTATCAATGTTGCATATCTAGCTCTCGCATATAATTACGCTATGTATATATGGTCACGACTCATCGACATGGTGATCCGTTTCATCGAATATCTCTTCCTGCAAGAAGCAATCCACCAAATAATGTAAGAGAAAGTGAAAATTAAGGGTTATGGATAAGCACATTATAATGTATTAACTTCACCTGCAGAAGCTCTTCTATCACATCTTCCATGGTAATAATCCCTACTGCCTCTTCTTCTTCGGGGAGCTTCGGCAGCGGACTTCCATCCATTTGCAGAATGTCCGCATACATGTTTTTGGTCCATTTCTTGGCCCTAGATGGGTTTTTGAAAGAATCGTTTCCATTGTTTGGGAAACTCTTCCATTTCTGTAGGGGTCTCTTTGTCTTCACAGTTTTTTCACCGTCCACGTCTATCCTCACATCCTTGGTTGGATCTACAGGGTGTAATAATAAGTGGTTAAGTTTTTTGTAACTGCATTGACATTTATCTTACAACTAGAAACCAACACGGATTGCATGTGACTTACTATCTAGTGGCGCCTGGCTAGCAGGCTTGTCGGTTGTATTGGTATACTGCTTTACGACTACAGCCATGTGACTGTGACCCTTCTGGAATTCATTCAAGATGTCATATAGTGGCAAGGTTTCTGCAACCCTTAAGAGGAAGTAGAGGTATTAGCACATTTTCCATATGTCAAAACTAATCGGGAGGCGTTCACTTTTGGTGCAAATTTAAGTTCAAATCCAGCTGGTATGGGGTAGATTCTATCGATTCGAGCTACACCTCATCAAATGATAAATGTGCAACTATCAAGTATCAAGACTTGGATTGTTTAGTTCACTCTACATATTAGGCCACATATATGTTCACCAACAATTAAACAACAATAGAAGAATGCCTAAGGCTCGAGCTGGAGCGTTAAACAGAAATAGCCAGGTAAAGTAAGTGCATAAGTAAGAATAGCTGCACATGTATCCAGTTGCTAGCTCATATGACTAACAACGAGCAGTATTCTGATGATAATCGTCTTAATGAAGCATAGAAATAACTAATTTCTGGTAACACATTCAAGGCCTCATTTGTGGATAAAAGTTTTGGAGTTTCAGTGTTTCAAACGTACCTTGGAATTCTGCGAATTGTGACACTTTTTACTGGTACTGTATCTTCTGGATGAATGGTTAACAAGTTTTTTACCTGGAAGGACATAGGTAAACAAGAAAAGTTGGAGGTACTGCATATTAAGCTCTCTAGTAAAAATTAAAAAACAATGTAGATAAAACTATATATGCAGATGCCGTGTGAAAAAGAATGTGATAGCTGAGGTAATCTGATGAGAATTCTCATAAAAGTAGGTGAGTATGTGAAATACTATAAAAGTCCCATTACTAGTTTACATTTGTTACTACTTCATGTTTTATGACTTGCTCATTTACTGATTCTCCTCTCATATCTGGAATATTGACTGAGGATCACTAAATATTGGGATCCCACTACGTAAGAAAAAAGCTTATCTAAAGAATTTAAAATTACAGATCCTAGTCAATGCCCTGATTGCTTAGTTTGTGGAATATTAACATAATAATGCATCCAAATTCATAAGAACTTATAATCTGAAACCAAAATACAAAACATGTACCAGAACAAGCCCGATGATATTTGTAGGTTGCTCGTAATAGACAGGCACTCTGCTATGCCCTTTCTCCAAGATGAGATTCATCATAGTCCTACAACAGAGGAAGAATAACACGATTTCACAACACATATAATGATCAAAGGAACTAAGTTGTTGAGTCCCAAATCATCCATATACCTATCAAGCTTGGCATTAATGTCGATTGAAAAGATGTCCGATATCGGGGTCATGGCATCACTAGCAGTTTTGTCACTGAGTTCAAGCGCCCCAGCAATAATTGTTGTCTCATCATGTGTCAGCTCTCCACCTTTACCAGCCTACACACACCACCAATTAGAGCAACATCTGATGGAAATTACACAGCCAAAGCATTAACATACATGTCCTTACCTCATTGCCATGAAAATTAACAAGTGTTTTCAGCTCAGCGCGTCGAAACAAAGTTCTATGGCCATCACCAAGCAAGAAGTCCAACAACTTCAAAAAGAAAAATACAGATTATAAAAAAGTGTAAAAACTTATGAAAATCAAATATACTCCACATAGGAGAGTGAAGAAGAGGGAAATGCTACCTTGCTTATGGGATATGCAAGAGGAAAGCAAATCCAAACAAGAACATGAACGGCTGGGGCAACAGTTGCTCCAATAGCAAGCCCATGCCTAGTGCAAACGGATTGTGGTATAATCTGAGATAAATTAGGTATCAATCATTAGATTATCAGACTCTTACATAATTTAATCGCAAAAGGTAAAGTAATTAGCAATCACACGAGCTTCTTCAATAGTTTAATCGAAAAAGCCCTACCTCACCAAACAGAAGAATCAGAGTGACGGATACAAGAATCGCAACCCAAGCCGAAACGATGCCGTCGAGGAAAATAGGAAGCGTCTGATTTCACAAAAAACACCTAACACCGTTAATCTCAGATTATTGAATTCCGCATCATAATAAACAGAGAAGAGAAATTACTACTCTACCTCCATAGCTGCGGCATTGCAAATCAGTAAAGTGCAGAGCAATAAGTGCTGGTTTTTCACAACCGGAAGTATCTTCGCTGCAAATAACAACACAAAATCGATGAAATTCCATCTCCCGACTGAAATTTTTTCCGAATTTGTGCTTCAATTTCTGCCTAATTAGAGTGATAATAAAAAAGACGCACCGGCGTATATCTGGTCCCTTGGAGTTCCAGACTTGGCGAGGACTTCGAGATCGACGAGGCTGAGGGACATGAGGCCGAGAGTGAGCCCCGACATGAGCCCTGCGAACAGCACCAGAAGCACGATCACGGCAATGTGAATGAAGAATTCCGCCTCGCAGCAGGTGTACTCCACCCCCATTCACCGAATTTCTGGATTCTGCCTGTGTAAAATGGAGGAGATTGGTGAAGAAGAGAATGGACTGGACTGAAATTTTATTTATTTATTTTTATTTTTTAGAATTGGAGAATGGATTGGATTGGATTGTGCTTCTTCAATTGGTGCTGATTCTCTACTCTTCTATATACTGGAAGAATGTGGTCCACGTGTCATTTTCTCATTATTTCTGATTTGTCTTTTACTATCAATAATTTTGTAGTACAACTATTTCAATTAATTTTAGTGATTTGTTTCCTGCCAAAATTTTATTTCCACAATTTATTTTATTTATACCACATTTTTGTTGAATGAAAAGAAAATAATTTCAATCCAAATTTAGACTATAACAGAAAATTGATTAAAGAGTTACGTACGTAATTAGAAACACGATTATTATCAGCCATAAAGTTACAGTTATACGGGAATGGGGCCCCACAGATCACAATCACTATTGCAACTAGGAAATTAATTTAAAAGGAACTTTATTTAATTTGTGGGGCAATATTTCGCAAAGGCCAGCTAAATCTCCACGGACAAACTTACATTCATATTTAATACCAGCAATAATTTGTCTGAGTCAAGTAAAATTACATTTAATACTACTATCATAGTGAAAAAACGTATTCTCGAAGATATCATGCTAAAATTAAAATATCTTGAATTTATATGACGTCACAAAGGTAACCTTATTTATTGTGATTTCTAATTTCAAATTCCATAAGGTAATAATTTATTTTTGAGTTACTTATTCAAAACTAACGTAAATTTTGATTATTTGGCGACTTTTAGCCTACTAAATAATATATGGCCACAAATACTCCTATAACAAACTTCTCATCATTGCATTTGCATACACCGCCAAAATTGATTTAATTTATAAAATAAAATAATAATGACATCACACATTCATGATAATTTATGTTGAAATGGATGCGATGAAGGGAAAACGTTTTATATGCGGCACTTAGGTAAAAGTCTAACTCGAGTTAACTAATAATCATTAGGTCAAAATTGGGGCTATTTTTTTATTTTTTAATAATAGTAACCTTTTAATTTCACCAAGAGGGTCTTATAGTCAATGTTATAGCTATTCTCTCTTATAACTTATTATAATATGATTATTTGTCTACTTTTGGTATTAATGGATTTTTGAATTATTTACTTAAGTGCCAAATTTTTCTAAAAAATATTCACTAGATACTAAAAATAACTAACATTTCACCTAAGATCATCATAAATAGTTGCTGTTTTTAATTATTGGATTTCAAATAATTTCGCTACAATCGATTCGAAGTATTGCATGACATAATAAGATTAAGATGCTACCATCGAATCACAAATATTTGGGCGCATGTGATTCGAATAATACATGCGTGATGACATATTATTATTGACCATTAATAATGACACTTTACATTATGGCACAACTTTCATCCACGCAACCGCTTATTTTAAATTAATAGCTTAAGTTAGGCTCACAGCATCTCCAATGCAAATAGGCCAGCCATACGCCAGCCACTCTCTCTCCCTGCCATGTCAGCAGCACTAAAAATCCACCTATCACATCAGATTTAAGCCAGCCATAGGCCAACCGCAATAAAAATAATTCAAAATATATTATATTTACGAATTAAAATTACGATTAAATTACGGAATTAAATTTACGACACATATACGGGAAAATTAATCCATTCCATTCAAAAAAAGTACAAAGATTTAAAAAAAAAGTACATGATTTTTTTTTTTAAAAAAAAAGGGCTTCCACACACGAGCCCCGCCACTCTCTACTCCTCGCCGCCACCGCTGCCGCCACCCGTGGTATCTGAGCCCACGTCGGAACCCCCTAGCCGTGCCATCGCGACATCCAAATCAACCCGCATGCTCTCGAGCATCGAGTGAAGAAACATCTTCTCCGTGGGGTCAGTGGCGGTCCTCCAATCTTGGAAGACCTTGTACATCCGATCCCGCGTTTGGTTACGCGAATGGAGAGTGTACTCGAGTGGGGCGGGTGGGAGGGCGGAGGACTGGACCTCGCGGGGCGATAGTGGGGATCCTCCCCTCGCACCCGTTGCGCCCCGCTTCGTCCGAAGCCGGGCGAGGGCGACCCAACAAATGAAGGAGGGGGTTGGAAACTCCTCGGCATCCGGGGAGAGGTCGTGGGATCCGCCTGCTGGCGCCGGCCAGATAGTCGCGGTATAGTTCGGCCTCTTCCGGCCACCCAACGTCGCAGACCCCGCCCGAAACTTCTCGGAGTCCTTCAGCAACTCATAGCACTCCCAAAAGTGGAACTCCTTGTACTTCCCCGCCAAGGGAACTCGACTCTCGGCTATCCTCCGGGCGTCCTCCTCATTCTGCCCACTAGTGAGCTGACGGAGGGCGTTGGCGTACAACGCCAAAAACGGCCGACCGCGGCCTTGATGCGCTCCCATCCCTTCCGGACCTCCTCCCCGCCGAAGTCCTTCCCGTGCGGGCAGTGCCTCCTGTAGGCTGCTCTAATCTTCGCCCACATGTTGACGACCGGCTGGTTGTT